>NC_031774.1:40089183-40172964 GCF_001522545.3 Parus major | reverse complement strand
CCTTCCCTTCCCTTCCCTTCCCTTCCCTTCCCTTCCCTTCCCCTCCTCCCCCTGCTTTGGCTACAGCTTTTGATGTTCCCTGTGCAGCAGGCTTAATGTCTTTCATGAGATGCAGTCCCCTCAGTCGGGAGTCTTTCATGACATGAAAAGATTTCTCTGCAATTTTTTTTTATTATTATTATTTTGATGTAAGCTGTTAAAATATGGAGAAAACACTGTCTGATTATTTAAAGATAAAACCTATACTGGGTCATGTATCTCTATTGCAAGGCTCAGACTACTTTAAATTGATGAGTTGAGGGAATATTGGAGGATTTTTATTCTCAGTAGTCGTGACAGGAGAATGAGGGAGGTGGGAGTGAAAACTAGATCCGTTCTGAGCAGCTTCTCCTTCAGTTCTGCCAGAGGTGTCTCTTAGCTGTTCGTCACCGCAGATCCAGTGCCTACAGGCTTGGTTTGCACTTGCTTTTGTTATTTCCCCTTCTTTTCCCAGAAATGTTGAACCATGAAAGTTATTGGGGAGAAAAGTTATTTCCAATAAAGAGTCCTTGAACACTCTGTTGCTGTCATCACCTTCCATGTTAGTCACCTCCACGTGAAGGAGACAAGCACAGCCGTGCTCTCCTCCAGTTCTCTCTCCCTAGAAACTGAGACATGAAACACACTTTCATTTTGCTCTGAACCTTCAGGCAAAGGGAGAATCTCTTGTGGATTCGAGAGTCTGTGCTGAGGTGCTGGCCAGTAAGCCTAGGACCCAAGATTATATAAAATGCATTTTTCTTTGACTTTTCACCAGTGCAGGATTTGACTGTCTGGGGACACAGCTGCAGTCCAATAGCCCTCTTCTCTCCCCTTCCCCTGTCATGGGTGGCTCATCTGTGGAGGAGACAGGGATGTTATTCATCAGAGCTGGGAGGGTACAGCACGTAGGTGTGCAGGAGAAGGAGAGGCTGTGCACAAAGCCCGTGTAGACAGTACAAGAAGAGAGTGGGTGGGCAGAGGGGGGTGAGGGTATGTAGCTGTCAGAGAGCAAACACATGTCTGCAAAACTTCTACCAGCATCAGGCTACTGCTACTGCCCAGGCACCACCTGCCTAGATCAAAGCCTTTCCTGCTTGTGTTAAGGGAGGCTTTGAACCTGCAACGACTCCCCCCCACATTTCCTCTTGCCTCCAATGCTGGTTCCAACAGGGGCAGCTTTGGGGAGGCATGGGGACACACAGAAGCCTCACCTTGCCTCCCTCACCCAAACCGTGGGAATGAACGGTATTCTGCGAGCTGGAGCATCAGAATGCCTCTTCCCACCCTTCTGCTCTCCCCTCGGGAGTTGTCAGGACCTCAGGGGCCCAGGAACACCTTTCCCTTTTCCTGGCCGGGTTGTGCTCGGTGGGAGGTGGAAGGAGCTGCAGCAGGTGCGGGTGGTGCTGAAGGGACAGCTGCGATGGAGACCGGCCGGGGCGGGGGCAGGAACACGGGGAGGCTCGGGAAGGGAGACGACCGGACAGGAACAGGACGGGGGAGGGAGCTGTAGAGAGGGAGGGAGAAGGAGAAGTCCGGCATTGAAAAGCACGGGGCAAGGACAGGGACAGAGAGAGACACGGGGCATCGGACGGAAAGAGACAGACACGGGGCAGAGGCAGAGAGAAGAGGGACAGGAAAAGAGCAGGAAGGGAGAGGAAAAGGAAGAGGAAGAACAGGGCAGACTCCGGGCTCCGGCTCGGCTGCCGTGGGGCTCTCGGCAAGGCCGGCTGTAGCCGCGGCTCCGCCGGCTCCAGACTCGCCGGAACCGGGCGGCACCCGCCGCGCCTGGGGACAAGGGGACTGCAAGGTGGAGCGCGCAGCCCGCAGCGCCGCGGGGCCGAGGCGGCTCCGGGGCCGCCGGGCTCTGCAGACACCGGCCCTGGGGAGTCCTTCAGGCTGCCGATGTGGGTGTGCTCGGCGTGCCGGGGCACCCACACCGCCACCCAGCTCGCTGCCCGCCGAGTGTGGCCGCGGGGCTATCCTGTGCCCTGGCGGTGCAGGCTGAGCCCCGGGGCCGGGGGTGCCCGTCCGTCTGCCGGGGATGTGTCGTGCCCGGCCGGAGCTGCGGCTGCAGCTGCGGGGCTGCCCCGGCTCGGTAGCCGAGCGCCGCAGGTTGCATCCGGACAGCGCTTGACCAGCTGTTTTGTATATTTTCTAATTTCGTGCAGAACAGGGCAGCGGTCATAGAGGTAATCTGTAGATCCGTGGCTTTAAGGGATAAATTAGAGCATTGGATTTGATCCGTATTGCAGTGGATTAGAGCAACCTCTCCCCCCTCCCCTTCTCCTCCTCCCACCCCTCCTTTCCAATTCACTCCCCCCTCCTCCAGCACCACCTTTTTTCCTCTCATGCAATACCAAAACTGACCCTGCCTGGCAGAGAGACTCTGCTAGGCGAGCAGAGCAGTGCTCACATCGCCAGCACACCGCGGGAGCCGCCTCTCCCCTTCCAGCCGCTGCAGCCCCTCCGGGGCACCGCTGCTGCAAGTTCCCCGGAGGCTGGCGCCGGGGCCGGGGTGTCTCCTCCGGGAACAGGGGAGCGGTCGCTGCCCACGGGCTGTCCCCTTGCCTCGGCCCGGCAGGGGCCGTGGGGCGGCGGCGAGGGAGAGCGGCCCCCGGAGGGCATTTCCCGAAGGCAGCGGGGCCGGGACCCGGCAGGAAATGGAAGGATGAAGTGTGCAGCCGGAGCGGTGATGTTCCTTCTCTCCTTGCTTTCCCCAGCAGGAACGTAATCCGCAATGCTTGTTCTCAGGTTGCTCAATGTTGTCGCTCCAGCCTACTTCTTGTGCATCTCCCTAGTGACCTTCGTCCTCCAGATCTTTGTCTTCATCCCCAGCATGTTCAGAGACCCTTCCACCACCCAACTTTTCTCGCCTGCTCTGCTGCATGGGGCCCTCTTCCTCTTCCTCTCAGCTAATGCCCTGGGCAACTACGTCCTTGTGATCCAGAGCTCCCCCGAGGACTTGGGCAAGGACTTAAACTTGGGCAAAGGAGCCGAACTGGCAGACTGGCTGGATGGAAGCAGGTCCCCTGGCTCAGCCTTGCCCAGCACTCACTTCTGTAGACTGTGTGCCAGAGTCACCCAGAGGCATGACCACCACTGTTTCTTCACAGGGAACTGCATCGGGAGCAGGAACATGCGAAACTTCATCATGTTCTGCCTCTACACCTCCCTGGCTTGCCTTGACTCCCTGGTGGCAGGCATGGCTTACATTTCTGCTACACTTTCCATGTCCTTTGCGGACCCACTGGCCTTCCTCACTCTTCTGCCTCACTCCATCAGCCAGTTCTTCTCAGGTAAGGACTCCTTGCTCTGAGATGAGGAGCATGTTCCTCTTCCAGGGCTCTTGGGATGGGGGACCTGATCTTCCTTGGATAGCCATCTGTGTGGAGGTGTGGTAGGGAAATGGGAAAGAGGGGCAATTTGCTTTCTTTGGAGGCTACAGACAGTCTTTTCAAAAGGCTTTGCTTCACCTGAAATAGAAGCTGGGACCCACTCCAGGTTACATCCATAGCTATATTCCCAATGCATTAGGTTCTGGAAAATGCCCCATAACCAATTTGGTGGTGATAGAACAGAACTATCTGTTGTGCAGGGCATGTGTTGTAATTAGACAGAAGAGATGGATTTCACTGCAGGTATGGGCAATCTTTTGCCTGTGCTGTGGTAGAGGTGGGGTGGTCCTCTAGGGTTTCTTACCCTACAAATCTGCAGGTTCCCCCATATCCCAGCAGGTCTATCTTATCCAGGTCCACTCATTCCCTTCACTGTCACCCACCTCCTGCCTCCTGGCAGTGCAAATTTATTGAGATCTTTTCATGCTTTTAGCACAGGAGATTTGGGTTCAGGCAACAGAAACCAAGAGAGGAGTTAATGTGATGTGATTACCTCCCTGTATTGTGACCCCAATATGGGACACAAGTCCACAAAGAGCCAGGGGAAATTCTCTTTGCTGCTCTTTGCAAAAGCTCCACACCAAAAGCAAATACCTCGTTCTTCTTCCTACCATTCCTTACCCTTCTTTCTACTTCTTCCCCTGTCCCCTCTTTCCCTGCCTTTCCGTAAATCTCTACAACCCTTCTCCTTCCCTCTCCTGATTTTGCTCCCATAACTCATCCTCTGCTCTTGCAGAGCAAGAAGCCTCGCCTCTTCACTTTTCAACACACCCTCAAACTCTCCAACCTCAACCCTTTCTCCATCCAAACCCAAGAGTTAGACAGATCCTGCCCTCAGAGAAGGGATTATGCAGACAGCCTAGACTGTTACTCTGCCCTGAGAGCGGCTGCAGAAAATTGCCATCTCCCCCCTATGCAGCTCCTGCTTCATACACTTACATCAGCTGTTTCTAGACTAAAATAGGTATCCCGTATATTTTAGCTTTGCAGGTTCAGCTGAGCTCAGTAAGAAGGGAATCTCTTTTGGCTTGTGCACTGTCACCAGAAGTGTTGATTAAGATCTGAGTGTGGAGACTCCACTGCTGGGAATACAGGAGCCAGAGAGGCCCCAGCTTGCCTTTCAGATTCCAGGCTAGGTTGCCATCTGAAAACAAATATCTCTCTACTTGGCAAATTTGCAGATTTGTCATGATAATCACTGAAAGACAATAAACATGAAATCCTGCCATGACATTTTTATGGAATCATTTTTCCAAATAGAAGAATTTTTGTAAATAATGTTGCATGAGCTTTACTAGCATTAAAAACATTGGGAATGATTTTCCCCTGTGCCTAAGCTCTGTTCAGCACAGCAGTTTGGGAGGGGGAGCAGGGATATGGGAGGAGATTATCAAGGAATTAGTTCCCTCTGACTCTGAGGGCTCATCTGCACAGAGGTGGGTCCTGGCATATGTTTGCAGAGACACTGAAGGACCCCTGCTCTGGTGGCAGCAACTGTGGTGCCAAGACATTACGTGGGCACTGTTTGAGTGGGACACAATGGGTCTGGGTGCTGAGCTAAGAGCCAGAACACCCTTGAGAGGTAGCAGCTTCCAGCAGCTCCCAGCAAACCTCTAGTTCTGCTGAGAACTGCTGCCTCACACAGCAAGATACAGGCATGTGGTGTCCTGATTGCTTGGGAGGAAGGGCCTGCTGGGTTTCTACCAGCACATTTAACCTCCATTGCAAGAAAGAAAAAGTCTTGAACAGTTACCTGGAAGGGCTGCTCACACAGTGTTTTTCAGTGAATGTAACTATTACTTAAGGGTTGTTGTATGATCCAAACAGAGGACTGTGATAGCAGGGAAAAAACTTTATCTTTCTTCTTCTCCATCATGCCCACTGTACTGCAGAAGTAGTAAAGGAAGATGAAGGGTTAATCTGCTGGTCTTATGTCAACTAAGTGTTCCCTGCTTTCATGCTGGGAAAGTTTTCAGCTGGCTCATTCTGCCTAGACTGTACTTAGACATGGATTTCAGAATCTGACCCAAAGTTGATAACTACAGCCTACAATACAGCTTTTCTGGCATGGATAATATATGGCAATATGAGCTTGAGATCACACTGGGTCACTTAGAGCAAAAAAGAATCCAACACTAAAAGAGACCGTGGGGATGAGGGGAAAATCATCCCCTCATCAGTAGAGAGCACTACTGTAAACATGTCATATTGGACTACACAAAATAAATTATAGAAAATGCTTTATGTAGGTAGCCTGAAGAAAAAGTTTAAAAAAATCATGTATCTGGAAAGGATGGCTCAGAGATGCTTAATATTTTCAAGGGGAAACAAGGGTAATTACTTCTTGAATGTTGAATTTCAGCAAGCCAGATAAATAAAGCTTACAGGTGCCTTGCAAAGGGTCTAAAGAAAATGTCTCTCTCCATATCCCATCTCAGTATCAGCTGCGGGAAAAAACCAAATGTCTGTCACATTCTGGTCCAGCAAAAGATGGAAAGAGAATCCAGTATTTAGCTCTCGGCTCCCTACCTGGTAGATTAAGTTCTTCTGACACAATTGGTATGAGGATTTGTCATTATCCTAAGGGGCTTGTTCTTCTCTTGCTGTGTTGCATACGGAGCCCACTGAGCTGAATGGGATCTAATAAGAAGGGAAAGATGACATTGCATTTAGGAAGAAAACTGAATGATTCCTGCACCTTTTTCAAGTGAAGACAGTCTCTGAAAGCTTGAGGCTATAGTCAGTGTCCTTATAAATTATCCTCAGAGGAGTCTGCCCCAATCTCTCACTTAGAACACTGCCAGGTGGAAAAGATGAGATTCAGAGACTGCAAAACCAGGGGATACCACCTCATCCAGCCTTCTGCATAAGGGAAGCAAGAGATGCATATCCAGTGACTCTTCTGTTGAGCTTAAAACCTGAAGCACCTACGTGCCTCTTTTAGGCAGCACACCTCTATTGCCCATGCAACCCCTGCTTGATCACAATTGGTCTTGTAGGGCCCATGCTCTTCCAGAGAAACAGAAGCATGTGAGAGCTTTTTTTTTATTTCTAAACCTTATAGCAACCAGTGAAAAGATATAAACTATTTATATCAGTATTGACACACATTTAATTTCCTTTGTGTAAATATTCCTGTGTGTAAATATGGGTGTTTAATAATATACCAACATGCACAAAATACGTGCATAAACATCATATGGGCACACAGACAATATTATATTAATGGGTTTAGATCTGCTTACACACTGAAAGGTCACTCAGTGACACCTGCTGTTATACTAATATTTTCCAGAAGGAGTTCTAAAATCATTTTAGAGGAAAGGGCTGCAGAATATTTTTATTCAGATATATTCATCACAATTATATACTAAAAACCCCCCAGCTGAATTAGCACCTTCAGATACTGAAAGCATTTTGAGTATTCTAGCAGCAGCAAATAAAAGGAATTTGGATTGTATTTTAGAAAGGTTTCTGTTTCTTTCTTGCATTCACATGAAAACTGCCTTGCCCCAAAGGTAGGAAAGTCACTATTGATTTTTCTTTTTTTAGGATTATATGTGTGTGTATATATATGCACACATATTCCTATAGTAGAGACGGAGAAAAAGAGAAATCTGATATCTTTCTGCCTTAATACAAATCTGATATCTTTCTGCCTTTGTGTTAATACAAACAGTAAGGTTTCTAGAAGGATCTACATGTTGTAGGATCCACTTGTCTTTTCAAAATCCTAGAAATCTTAGATTCCCTGTGATGAGCAGGTAAATCCTTAAACAAATTAATCATTGTTCAGAATTGTGTTGGAGTCTTATTATTGTGAAGACTTTACTTCTTTCTGAATTTGTCCCTGTAATCTAGATCCTCACATTTACAGCAAAAGGAGAAGTGTACAAGAGACCATTATCATTTTAGTATTTCCACAGCTGATCCATTGTATCAGACACTACAAAGGAAATAATTTAGTATAGTTAGAGCAACCAGCCTGTCTTGTTCCTACCTCCCAGCTTGCAGCCAGAGAAAACAGGTGGTTTGTTGGTTCCTGGGGCTGTGTTACACCACATGTTGGGTATGTCTAAGCTCTTTCTTTTATTGTCCTCCCTCCCTTCTGGCTTTCAGGAGCTCTCCTTAGCTCTGAGATGTTTGTCATCCTCATGCTCTACCTCTGGCTTGGGATTGGACTGGCCTGCGCCGGCTTCTGCTGCCACCAGATGCTGCTGATCCTGCGTGGGCAGACACGGTACCAGGTGCGGAAAGGAATGGTGGTAAGAGCCCGGCCCTGGAGGGAGAACCTGCAAGAAGTCTTTGGCAAGAAGTGGCTGCTAGGACTTCTCATCCCTGTGCAGAACGTGGAGAGTAGCTACCGTAGGCAGAAAGAGAAATAAAATTCCCGTGCATGTGTGTGCATCCCACGCACACAACACCTTCCCTGTTCTCTCCCACCGTCTCCTGGATCACTACAGAGCTGGGCTACTCCATCTCTCGGGATTGCAGCCGCTGTGGGAGGAAAGGATGGGCTATCAAACAGAATAAATTTAGCATATTAACATGGAAATCACAAACCATGTAGATGAGATACTGCAGCTTAGTAGTCACATCACTGCACCTGCATATGTGGCAACAGTCTTGAACTAGCAGAAAACTTAGTCAGACCCTCTGGCTTCCTGTCTGAATCCCCCAGCCCCCAGCCCCATTAGTCTCTTTATATAGTCTTAACAAATTGCAGTGGGAGCCTGGGCTGTTGTGGAAGACTGTAAAAATGGTGTCTAGTCTTTGGGAAGTTTTTGTGAAGTGCCTTTTTGGCTCTTATATACTTGAGGTAGCTTCACATGAAAGCATCATTCCAGAAGTGTTTGGACAATGATCTCAGGTACATGGTGTGATTCTTAGGATTGTCCTGTGCAGGGCAAAGAGTTAGATTTCAATGATCCTTGTGGGTCCCTTCCATCTCAAGATTTGATTCTTGATTCACAGTACTGACAAGCCCTTAATGACAGAAATGCAATGCAATCAAGCTATCCTGGGAACAGGCTATGAACATAGTTAATGCATCAGGAAAACCTCTCCACAGGCTAGAAAATCATGAGGAAAACAGAAACTGAGAATTTTCTCATTTCTGTTCTTGATCTGTTCCTTATACAAGGATAGGTCAAGACTGTACCTCTGCTACCTATTTTTAGCAATCCTTTGTCCAATGACAGAGCCCAGGCAAAGCTGCCCTTCTGATGGGGAGCAGCAAGCAGATAAATCATGGTCAGATGGAGGGACAAGGAGAGGAAACCACAAAGGTGAATGAAAATGCTGTGTTTGAGAAGCTGTGTGATGAGACAGGCTGTGCATACCTCTGAGAGACACAGAAGGAAGTTTGGCCACACAGCAAGCAGTTGGGAAGGTGCCAAGAGCATTGCTGCTGTGTCAGAGCCCTGATGCATCACCCTCTCACAAGGGACACCTGCACCATTAGTGCTGTGAAGAGTTCAAAACCCCAGAAGACAGGGAAGTTTTCCAGCCCGTCAGAGGACTTCATTTTGCACTAAAACAAACAGAAAAATTCTTTTTTTGACAGACATCCCTGCCACACTTTAGTTACAGGCCCTCCAGGGCAATTCCCTCTCACATTGCTGTAGAGGGGTAAAATCAACCATGTTATAACTCCATTAAGAATGTTAATAGAATTACTACAGGGACTAATCAACTTCATGTGTCACTAGTTTTTTAGCTGCAGCAGCAGCCCATTAGACCAGTGCTGAGATCCTATGCTTTTAGATGCCTTAACAAAGGATACCATAACATCTCTACCAGGATCATAGCACTGAACTCCCCAGCAGCTGCAATGAGAAGCCTGTTTTGGCAAACTGCATCAACTTATGTGGGCTGGATAGGAATCCATTGCTTCTCTTTAATAGGCTGGGGAGTATGCTGACAAGCCATGAAAAATGTTATTTCTTCCTCAGAAAGGCTCTTGGTGCATTCCTGATAGTGGAATGCACCTTGCTTTTATCCTTGTGTTTCTCCCAATCCAGAATGGAGTCACTCATTCCTACAGGCTCTGTAACCATGTTTGACCACTTAACACTTGAATACATGTTTGAATCAATAACAAACAAAGTCAATTGTGATGAGCAGATTAGCCTTGAAGATATACTGGAGAAACCCTTAGCTGAATAACTAAAACATGGAGGATATACATCCTTCCACACTGTGTGTGTTCGCATGAACACACCATTGTTTCCACGTGTAATATGCTGTATTTTCTCTAACAGTGAACAATAAAAGGTATTCTGATTTTTCACATGAGCTGTATTGTGCTTTTTGACAGTTAGCTGTCACTAGCTGTCTCTGTACATTTGTTACAGCATACACACAGATGTGTCAAAGGCAGAAATTAGGATTAGTTTATTACCTTTCCCAATAATTCATCATGTGATTTTTGACAAGTCCTTCCATCCTCCCTACTTTAATGTAATGACCAATCTAAAAATACATCTAATAACCAATTTGCAGACCCATTCTCATTTCTATTTATAAATTACACTACCAAAGTCATAGCTTGTCAATTCAAAGCTATGGGAAAATTAAGCTATTATCATCACCCACAAACAGCATCTCAACATAAATTTTTCCTTCCTGGCAAATGATATCAAGGTGAGCAGACAGTCACCTAGACATTGGAACCAGAGCCAGAGCCTCATGCTATACACTTTGCCTTGGAAGGATTATTCTTGTTCCACAGGATTATTCTTGCTGATCCAACTTCTCCACTTTTGTGGATTTCAGGAAAACAGGCTTTCTATATTTCAGGCAGAAGCTACCTCCCACTAGCAGAAATTATGGTTTGACATCTTTGCCCTCTGCTTTTGGCTTTTGAGGGACACTGCAGTCTCAGGCAGCTCATGGCACTTGGCACCTGCTGCCCCAGTGTCTCAGGCTGTAAAGCTCCTTACGGCTGCACACTGAGAAGGGCAAAACAACTCAGAGGTTCAGTGGGCCACTCTGCAAGGACAGAATCCACCCAGTACATTAGCTGCCCATGAAGCCTGCTGCCTCTTCACATCAGGGCTGGATCATGCCTGGCCCCTGTGTCAGGGTAACAGCTGTCTGCTCTTACCACAAAATTTCAGTCCTTGCACAAGCACAGATAGATCCCAGTTTGAGTCACTGCAGCACAATCACGCACAACTATTCTTCCTGTCAGGCACCTGTGTTCCTGGCTGGAAATTGCTGCATCACCATTTTATGCAGCTAAATTGTTCATTTGCAGCAAACTACTGGATTTCAGCAGCCGTGGTGGGACTTTCAGATGGATACAGCCTTTACAGTTATGATCCTCTGGGATGGAAAGAGCTATAAAAATGTAACATTAGACTGACCCTGTATATTGGCTTATTTCTCTGCTCATTCCAGTGTGCAGACTGCCCTGTTTGGGGTAGTGGTTCTGAAGAAACAGTTAAGAGTATTTTTTTAATTAGTCAACTGCCCTGACATCCCTTCCTTATCATACCTTTCTATTCTTACAGAAATCCTTGGCAAGAAAATTTAACAGGGCTCAACAACTGTGAACAGAACCTTTGCTCTTAGCTGTGATTTAGTAAATGAAGGCTGAGCTCAATGGCAATGTCACAAATTCTAAATCTGTTCAATGCCTCTAAAGTTTTCCAAGGATAAATAATAAAAGCTTCTCATCTTCTGTGCTTAAAGAGTCATTACTTACTATTTGCATTTCATTACATAGCAGCTGCAATAGCAAATATATTTTGGAACATGATTTCTTGTGACAATGTCTAAATACTTGCAAAGGTTTTAAAAATAAAGCACTTAGGCTTCTCTGGCTTTGGAAAATCAGATGACCACCAGATTTCTTCTCTGGTAATGCTAGTGTCTGAAGTAAAAGCTCCCTATTGCTAAAGATTTTGCACAGAAACCACAGATGTTTGCTTAGTGGCTTGTCTATTTTAAGTGTGACTATCTGAAAAAATTATGTCACCTCCAAGGTCTCAGAAGTCTTTGCAATGGCAAAGGGGGTGCAACTCTGAAGTAAACCAGAAATCTGTTCTTGTGTACAGAAAGAATCTCATAAAAAGTAAGTAGTAGAGGGTGTTCCTCTCCATACTGCACTACTGGGTGGCCCTGAAGGCCTGCATGCCAAAATGTCTTCATTAGATATCCTCAGAGGATATAGAGTTAAAATGTAAAAGTAATAAGGCACAGGGAACATAGGAGGAAAGATGACGTGAAATAGCATTTATCTTAAGAAATAGCCAGCTCAAGGGAGATGATCACAGTCTAAAAATACTCTCAAGGAGACAGACTGAATGAATGAGAAGACTCATTAACTGTAAGGATATAGCTGGAGGAGGACAAGCAGTCCTGGACTGAAAGAAAAGCTGAGGTTGAGAGCAATCAGAGAAAGTGGCCCCAGTGAGAGCAGAAGTGATTTGATGTGTGTAGGGATGATGAGAGCCATCAGGCAGTATGAGGTATGACAACACAATTCAGGTTAACTTCATTGATTGTTGGCTGAATGGACACAAAGAAAGTTAAGAAAACTCATTGCTAATCACTTTCTGCTCAAAAAACCTCAAAGACCCAGCAGAGCCAAAAGGGTTTTTCTCTCTTGAGCAGCAAATTATTTTACAAGAAGGAGGTGCATGGATAGAAAGCATAAACAGCAACAGCAGAGTCCATACAGCTCTCTTTGAGTTATTTAAAGACTAGCCAAAACTATTAAAGTTGGAGTAAAGCAATGACCTACCTGTCCAATAAAAATGAAGGAAGAAGAAAATTTAAATCTATGTGGAGTCTCTGTGTCCTGCTTGATATTTAAATCTATGGAAACATGTCAGACAACAAACAGCAAGATGGTCTGTAACAATGACACGTCCACATGTGGGTTTTTTGATTTTTCAGCTCTTTTCTGGAAAGCCAGGGGAATAAAGAACCCTTGGAGATTATACTGAAAGTCAGCAAACATGGACTAAAAAGCACTTCAGTCCTCTTATGGGGCCATCCTGGCAGCAACCTTGTCTTCATTACACCAAAGAGCTTTTAACTTTGGTTGTCCTGCTGAATCTAACTGGCAAGTGATGTCAGAGCTCCAGCATGCCAGTCCCATGTCTCTTAAGGTTTCTGGAGCCAGATCTTTCTAGTCTCCCCAGATATTCACAAATAAAAGTTTTAAGTTCTCAAGTGTGTACTGGGTTGATCTTGGCTGGACACCAGGCACCCACCAAAGTCCCTCTACACTCCCCTCTGCATCTGGACAGGGGAGAGAAAATATAACTGAGGATTAATGACTTGAGATAAGGAAACAGGAGAGATCACTCACCAAATACTGTCTTGTGTAAAAGAGATTTGAATTGGTGATATTAATTGAATTTATTACTAACAAAATCAGAACAGGATGATAAGAAGTTAAACAAATCTTAAAAACACCTTCTCCCCATCCCTCTCTTGCCTCCTGCCTAAGATCTACCTCCTCTCCTCCAGAGCAGTGCACAGAGATGGGGAATGGGGGTTATGGTCAGTTCATCACTCATTATTTCTGCTGCCAGCCAGGGAGAGGAGTCCCTTCCCCTGGTCCAGTGTGGGGACCCTCTCACAGGAGAAAATCCTCCATAAACTACTCCAATATAAGTCCATTCCATGGGTAACAGTTCTTCACGAACTGCTGCAATGTGGGTCACTCTTCCATGGCATATAGTCCTTTGGACACAGCTTGCTACAGCATGGGTCCCCACAGCGTCTCAAGTCCCACCAGCAAACCTGCTCCTCTCTCCATGTTTCTGCAGGTCCCTGCCAGGAGTCTGTCCCAGCACAGGCCTCTCACAGGTTCACAGCCACCTCTCAGGCATCCACCTGCTCTGGTGTGGGTCTCTGCCACAGGCTGCAGGTGGATCTCTGTAGCCCTGTGGTCCTCTTAGGGCTGCAGGGTGGCAGCTGCCTCACCATGGGCTACAGGGGAATCTCAGCTCTGGCACCTGGAACACTTCCTCCCTTTGCTCCCCTTGGTGTCCTGCACAGTTGCTCCTGTCATGTATTTTCACCCTGCACTTCTTTGGCTGCAATTACATCTGCTCAACAACTTCTTCTTCTTCTCAAATACATTATCACAGAGGTGTTACTATAATTCCTGATTGGCTCAGCCTTAGTCAGCAGCACATCCATCTTGGAGCCACCTGGCATTGACTCTGCTGGACATGGAGGAAGCTTCTTGCAGTTTCTCACAGAAGCCACCCTATAACCACTCCACTACCAAAACCTGGTCATGCAGACTCAATATACAGTGTCACAGACTATTAGCACAGTGACTCATTTAACATGTTGCCAGTCACCTTAACAGTTGTTCCAGAGTTGCTATCAGTTAAAAAGAAATGGGGCATGTTTATCAGTTTACTTCACAAGAGGAAAGGCGAGGGCAATAGCAAGCTCTGTGTGCCAAAGTTTCATTTGTCTGCTACTTATTTTACTGCATATCCACCAGCTAAGGGGAATGCACAGCCTCTGGCCTATATTTCAGCTCTTTTGCTCAGTCTGTCTTTACCATCAGTCATTTAAAAATTATTGTACCTAATTGGAAGATTTTCTTTAGTCCAGTCTTTTAGTTGCTTGTGTTGGGCAAGAAGACAAGAAGACCTGAACCTGTGTATCATCAGACTGCTGAAAATACAATAGATTAGTTTGTCAACACAGTACCCTTAATAATCTTCTATATTCACTGGGCAATGGAGTTAACACACTGGACCCACACAAGAGGCCCTAGGAGTTAACAAGAGACTGCTGAATGCCACAGAGGCTGTTATCACAGAATCATGTTATCCTCCAGAACTGCTTGAGACCAGAGATGAGCTTTACGATTAGTGAGAGGAAAAAAAGAGACAGATCAGCTGGTACTCCTAATGGTTCATAAGGAACCATTCATTTCAGTTCATTTGCAAGGAGGAAATTGTTGACCAGTACAACAGAAGCAATCTTTGTAGTTCTGAGCATGAACAGCTAAAGCCATACAGTCCCACTAAGTCCAGGTGCTATGAAAGCTGCTTTGAGAAAAAAACTTTGTCATAGCATTTCCTAAAGGAGAAAGTGGTTCACTAATTAAGAATTCCCCAGAACTCATAGCTAAGATCAATATTTTGAGTCCTTCAAGACTTGGAGAACCTGTCCTTCCAACTGACAACTTTCAAGTATCAGCTCTTTATCAACATCCACTGAGTTTGATATTTAAAATTGTCATTAGACGTTCTCCCAAAACATCCAGTGCTATATTGAGTGATTTACTCAATACTGAAGACCCACATAGGTCATCCCTGTAGCAGCCATTGATACTATGATTTTCTTCTCCAGGGAACATATAAAACACTCAGTGGGATGGATTTGTCTGAGAAAACCTTGATTAACCAAGCACTTTATTAAAGTACAGAAAACTTGACTGAGATTATTATTGTCAAGAGAAATAATTTTTCCTTTTCTCTTCAAGCCACAGTATGGGCTTGAAAAATATTAAAAATAAATATTTTGGACTGATCTATCAGCAGTATGCACTAGAAGTAATATGCACTAGACTGCAATTTACTGATGGCTCTTGCCGTCTTCCTTTATGCTCCCACTGTCACTAAACATCCAAGGAAATAAGTCAATTTGTGAATATGAAGCTACTGAAAGAAGCCTAAGAAAGCAAAATGTGGCAACAAAATTTTACCTAGGTATCAGCTGTACTGTTCATGGAGACTTAAAATCTCCTTTCTAGCTCTGGAAACAAAGCTCCAAGTAACATCATAATTTTATGCCAGGAGAAAAGATGACATTTCAAATCAAACTCTAAGACCCAGTTTCTGTCTACCAGTACTGGAGTGTTTTCCAGGTTTGGAAAACCTGGATTCAGCTCACCATCACCTCAGATCACTTCTTCAGGATAGACAGGCATGTCAGAAATTTGACTGTATAATCAATGCAGCTGGAGGCACAGCTGGCCTGGGCAGAGCCAATGCCTGCTGCAAGAGGTGCCATCAGCTCAGAAAAAAAATGTTACTATCCAGGCTGTTAACAGGGCACTAGAAGCCCCCTAGTTCAGATAAAGATATTTCCCGTAAGATAGAAGCTTCCTTTCAGATGCAACTACATCAGACTACAGGCCAACACCACATTTCTCCCCTTGTTTATCTCTTTTTGACTTTGCCTATGAACTATTCATGAGTGCTAAAGTTCCGAGTGGATGTAAGGAAAATGTGACAACCACCCATGTATTTTGGAGAGTGGGAAAATAATTCATGTTGGACAAACAAGCATCAACTAGAAACAGTGTTCAGTTTAAGAGAAGGAAATGATACATTAAAACTTCAGGATATACTTCCAAATGGCAGTTCTTCCTCTGTCAGCCTTTGGAATAAACTTAGATTGGAGAAGTAGAAATCTTCAAATCTAGGGAGTTACAGAATGAAGAAGGTAAAGAAAAGTGAATAGGGAAGTGTCTGCTGTTGCTGGAAAAATAGTCATAGTGGGAAAAATAAACCAGAGAACCTTCCACTTTTTACATAGACAGTTGTTCAGTGTAATTTTCTTTCCTGTGTTTCACTTATTGTCATCTCATCTGGGTTCGAAATATTTATTAGTATCAATGCTAATTTATTCAATAAAAGTAATATGAAACAAATAGTTGTGTAAATAAAGTTATATATAAGTGATATGTATTGAAACAGTGTTTTGGTCTTCTCTTCATAAACATGGTGTTAGAGCTTGATTCCCACATGGCTTCTGTTTGTAAATGCTTCAGCAATGATTGAGAATCCTAAAGTAGTTTTTGTTCAATGATGAGTTACAGTGCTATTTCTCAGAATTTCAATAGGACTAAGAGATGTCCTTAAATTGCTTATGTTTTTACCCTTTTTTAAATACTTTTATACTTTTAGGGACCATCAGAATGACCACTCACTGAAGAAAACGTATTTCTATTTGACTTTTTTTAACCTTGAAATGAACAGGGTGTGTTAACTTCCTATAACACAACTTTCAGATGGTTTGGAAAAATACTGCCAGTTAAGAACTTCTGGTGATGTCAAGACCCTCAAATAGAGCAGCTACATAAACAATATGCAAACTGAGATGTCATAAAAGATTTAAGATCACTTTGAATTCTGACATAATTTTAAGATAATCATTCTTTTTCTTCTTTACTCTTGCTCATTTTTCCCCCTCCTTCCAAGTAATAACACAGAAACATTTGTGATAAAACACAGCAGGTCATATAGAAAAGATTTACATGGAAGAATTGGGAGACGTTTACATAAAATACGGTATAAAAAATACCAAAGACAAGAAAGCAGACATTTCATTAGCTCAGCTATTATTATTTATGAATCAACTAGAATGACCTTTTATACTTCTTTGATAAAATTTACTTACTGAAACCCCAGTGGAAATGTATCCAATTCATAATTTAGATTTCCAGCAAAAGCCTAAAATTATAGTTCATATTTAAGCTGAAGTGTTAAGAGCCTGTACAGATTTTCACTCCCTACAGGAAGTCCCTGAGGCATAAAAGGCATTAGTCTGATGGTCAGAAGTCTCCAGCACTACATCAGAAAAAGCAATGATTTTGCAATTAACTAGCCAAATGTCAAGTCTTTTAACAAATGTTAATTCTGGGAGGAAGGCTCAATCATCTGGGTTATATCGGCGCACAAATGGCAAGACTGTGCCCCTGAAGATTCTTCAAGGCATACAAAAATTCCAGTCAGTAATGCACTACTATAGATTAGAAGAAATCTGAGATTATTTTAAAAATTTACACTGTTTCAAAAGTCAGTACTTAGAAGTCCTGATCCTTTTTACCTTAGGCTCTGACAAATCCCTCTTTTTTGTTGGAGAGTTAGCACCTCTCCAACAAAATTGTGCTAACTACGTAAACACATGCAAACAAGCAGGACAGAAGCTTCATAGATGAAGACAATAATGAAAACACTCAGTCCTACAGGTAGCAGAGAACTGTATCTCAGTCCAGGAGAAAAGATTTGAGCATATTCTTAGCTTCTATCATAGACATAATCCCATAACTGCAGCTGCACTACTCACACCCTTCACTTTACCCATGTGTTTTCCAGGTATGCTGGTTAGACTGCAGTGCTCAATGACTTCCAGGACTGCATTGAGGGCACTTTTCTCATTTCAGATATTGTATCTTTTTAGATAGAATAATGTGACATCTGATAAGTCTCCAGGCTTTTGACCCCAGTTTCATATGTTGCATTATTACAGTTACATGAAGAGGTTTACATGCTGGAAAGGAAAATTACATGTGTGGGCATAAATTAATACATGATGAAAGGGCACAACATATGTCTGTTTACACCACAAAAGGGGTTTTTTGTGTCTGCAACACAGCCAACTAGCACTCTATCCATTCCTCTAGCTTATCAACCTTGAAATATTTATAAAAGTTTCCCTGGATAGGCATTGAAGTAGCAATTTTAGTCAGCTATATTTTTTCCCTTTCAGTTTTCCAAACCAAAAGAAAACAGTCTCTATACTCACTTATGGAATTACATTAGGGAAATTAACCCAGTGAGTATGTAGTTTAATCTATTAATGTGAAACAGAATGTAGGTTAGTATAACCACACACATGCTCAGCCTTTATAAAATCTAGCACCAGAACCATGATAGCCCACAGCCATGACTTGTTGTTCCAATTCTTATACAAGAAGCTTGAAGCACTTTATAATAGGGAATAAGTTTTGCTTTTCTCATTTTACAGCTGAGAAGATAAAAGTGCCTTCTACAAGGGGAAACAAGAAACTGTGCCTGGGGCCATCTCGATTCCAGCCATATGTTAGTGTTTGAATTATTTCATGCAGCAGTACCAATGCCAGTGCCAAGTGCTTTTGAGGTGGGTGTGATTTGTGGGATTAAAGCAAGAAATTTAAGCCTACAGCATATTTTTTGGCTGGAAGAGAGGAAGGAACACTCAATGAAAGCAGCAAGCTAGTTCCTCTTCACCACCAAGATACATTTCAGCTTATATGTCTAAATCAAATGGAGAAAAAAAATCTTTGTGCTTAAAAACAGATTTTTGAAACGAAATCTGGGAAACCGGTCTACTGTGTGGACAGTTACATTGAAATCTGTTTTCATGTATCTGTGAGAAAAATTTTAGGTAACATTGGTGTTCAGTATTCTTTTCCTTTCCTTTGCCTTTGTTCTTTCTCCTTTACTAACAGCTGCCACCTACTTATGGCATTAATTTTGTGGAATTTACTTCATCTTTTTCCACTTTCTTCACGTCAAATTGCCAAGATTTTAGGTGTCAGCCATATGGCAACCAGTCCCTCACTCAAAGTTCTCTTATTTTATCTTCTACCTGATGTGACAATTCAGACTATAGAAAAGCAATGGAAAATTATAGTGCATTGACAACAGTATGTGATTTAAACAAATACTTTCTCATGCCAAGGGAATATTGAACATAAATAGTAATCCCTAAAGTAAGACTGAGAGCTGATGCTACACACTGTAAATACCACATTTTCATCAAGATCTTTTTTGAGTTACTAAGAAAGAGACCGGGGCAAGTCCCAAAATAAGGAAGAAGTTCAAAAGCATATGTTATCTATGCTCATGGCACTTGTAGGACATTAAGTGTGAACATAATTGCCAGTATCAATTTCATGTTGTTATGTGTGCTTAGGTTAAAGAAGTTCTCACCTGGAAATGTAAAAACCTTGCCATGGAAATGTATGAAGATCCAAGAACTGAGTGCTGCTATACTTGTTCTCATCCCAAACAGAAAACAATCTCAGGAAAATTGAGACTTATTTTTAATCATATTTATATTTTGAAGACACCTAAAATGGACGCAGTAGCCCATTTACTGAAAAATAATGTGTTAAGGACTGATCTTGCATCAGAACAGGGTGGGATAAAGAAATTCAAAAGCATGCCCAAAGATAATCTAAATTGTGGAGAGCAATGGAGTATTTTCCTCCCTTCCCCATACTAATATGAGAGGTTGGCAGTGGTTTGTTATTGTTATTGTCATTATATTTTATGAAATAGTGAATGTCTGCGTGGCTACTGAGCACTTGGTTGTTACTGAGTTGACTGCCAGAGCAGTGAGATGAAGCAAGAATATGGCACTCCTCTGAGGGATTCATCTGCAGATAAACAGATGTTATAATGTAGAAACAGCAAACAGGAAAAGTGGTATCAAGGCATCACCTGCCCCCTGGAATGGAAGGCATCCATCTCCTTCCACTCACCCAACAAAGCTCACTGATACACGTTTCACATCAGATGGCTGTAGTGTCTCAGGCTGGTAGGTATTTAGATGCTGGAGGAGCAGCGGAATTTGAAAAAGCAAGCCTTAGAAACTACAATTATCTTTCCCATAACTTCACTGGCTCCAGGATCAGGCAGAGGCAGTGTATCACTGCTTCTAACACCACTGTTTTAACCTTGGCTGCGGAAGAAATTGAATGGGGTAACAATTTTAACATGCAGGCAAGTTTGACCTTTGCATCCCCGTCTTCCAAAGAAATAGAGGCTTTGGCCATGAGGTGCATGCTCAGACCAGCCGGCTTGTTTCTGAACTGCTAGAAGGTAGTCAGGGTCATTGGTTTATCTGTGCACCAACATCTCATCTTCAATGAAAACATGTCTTCACTACAGTCTCTTAATATTTGCTACCCAAACACTGCTACTGCACAGGACCAGGAGCACTACAGCAATAGACCTCAGTGCAGCTACTTGCTCTGCTCTGTCCCAGTTTGTGTTGGCTGCAGATCCCATTGTGCATCTGGAGGCATTTCACTATTTAGATGATTACCATCAAGCTCAGACTTTCATCTTTGCACAATAAGGATCAGTTTGCAATCAAATGTTTTGGAATACTTTCTGGCCATTTATCACACAATCTCAGCAACCCTCTTTCAGTAAGTTCTAAAAAAGCATTAATGTGTAAGTGTCCTGCAAGCACGGTTAGTGATAGGATGTTGAACAGTGAAAACTATTTTCATTTTGATAGAGACGATCTTATTCTGACTTCTGAGCATGTTTGGATATGTATAACATTATTATTTGGGAGATAATACTTACCAGGAACACAAAACAGGCATTGCTAACATTCACCCTGGGTAAAACAGCTTTCCCACTGTCCACTCATATTTCACACTTAGTACACTAAACACTGCCCATTCCACAAAATAGTCACTGCACTGAACTCTGCCTCTGGCATATGTAGAACAAGACTTATCTAGCACCATGATATCTTATGCCAAGCAAAACCCTTATTTTATTTTTTTTAAATATAATTTTTAGGGTGAAAAAATGGTATTTGTACCAGCGATTTTCTCGAGATGCTGTTTCATCCTCACTTACTCAGGACCATTCTGTTTCTCCTGTCTCCTCTGCCATTGCAGACAACTGAGCAGTTTTGACTGGCAATGTGGCAATGCGGGCATCTCCATCATCAGCGTGAGGTGGTGGAACCACTCATCAAAGTTGGAGTCCTGTTTCTTGTACAGGCAACCCAAAACAATCCAGATTTCTTTAGAGAAATAACATCATTCCCTTTCCCTTAACCCAAATAATCCAGACTATTTTCATAGTGCTTGAGATTCACTGGAAAATGAAAGCTATGACAAAGAACCAAAAAGACTTTTTAATATAAAAAAAAACGAACCTGAGTTTTCCACTGAAAACATACAGATTTTTCAAACAGACCCATCCATTGAAAAACATGAAGGATTGGTTTTTTGTCTGTTACTGGATTTCTTAGTCCTGGCCTAAGTACGTGGACTAAAAAAAGATCCATACTATTGCTATGGAAAAAAAGTACGATTGTGTTAAGTGAGCATGGTAAGAAGCATTTTAGTTCCCATTAACTGAATTAATTTAATCACAATAAGAACATGAAGAAAACAATTAAGAAGTTGATAAAACTCCCCTTTTGGCCCTGGAAAGTTCATTTCCTCCATTTCTTAATATGTATGAGATACAGAAGAAATCTTTGCTGGCAGCGCTTCAGTCCAAGATAAAAATTATAATGCTGCAGTGCACAATGGCAAAAGCATTTCACAAAAATTCCTGTTGAGCAATTAGAAAAACAATGTATTATTCCTCTCAGATCATAACAGGAGCTTGATTTCCACTTCAAAAAATAATTCAGAACATTTCAAACAACAGTTATTATGCATTTTAAATTAAGCAAGTCTGAGTAAGTTGTGACTGAAAATTGGACAGCACTAATCAAGAAGCTCTCTGGACCACCAATACTATCTAAATGAATTTCATACTTCTAGGAAAGATTTCAGAGGACTGAGGTGAGGAAAGAACCAATATAGCATCAGCTTATCAGTGAATAGGTAGACTAATTTAAATTGACATAGCAGGAAATGTAAAGAAAATAATGTAATAATCCATAATTTTTGATCATTCCAGGACACAGAAAGCAAAACTAATTGAAATTTTTTAAGTTTATAAGAAATAGAGCTGGTCAGATAAAACTGACTCCTTATATTGATCAGCTAGAATTAAAAATTAGTTTAAGACAAAACCAAAACACATGTAGTATTTATACTACTGATGGGCATTTAAAAGTGTGCCACATGACAGTCTGAAGCCAGATTTATACAAAATTAACTGGCTGGTATGAAATACATTGTAAATATGGTTTCTGAATGGGTGTATACACACACCCATTAAGCACATATCTTCTTTTTTTTAAAAGATTTGTTCTTTACTATAACATTATTTAATAATATTTTCAATAATTGAAATACAAGATAAAATAACCTTTCAAATCTCATCTAAAGATGAAAAAGTTTCAGAGGAGAGAAGCAGAGAAAACTAATGAATACAACTGACCTTAAACCAGCTTGCTTTTTTTTCTGGAGGTACACTGCATTCCAAAGACTGTGGAAACATACAGGACAGGGGTTCACCAACCACAGAAGCAACAGGCACAGGAATTATTTATACTTCAAATCTGATAAGAGTTATAAAAATGAGGTACAGTAGCAGTAAAAAGACTTGATACTATACAATTCTTTTAGCAGTCCTGTTTTGCTATTAGTGTTCCAATTAAAAATGCATTTAAATTATTGTAAAGGATCCAAAGAAGAGTTCCACAAACAGAGGATCCAGAACACTTGAGTCTATTTACTCATTTTAAAGAAGAGAGCTGAAGAGTGACTTGTTCAGTTTGTAAATGCCTACAGTGAAAACAGCAATGTCACATCACGCACTTCAGTTTAGCAGACAAGAGACAAAAGATCTGACAGCTGGATATGGAAAGATGACAAATTCAGGCTCAATATAAGAGACATGTGTTTAATAGTAATTATACTTTAAACAATTTGGGTGGATTCTTAATTCTAGGAGCTTTCAAATCAATACAGGATGCTTCTTCTAAGAACAGCTTTAGTTCAAACAAGAATTTGAGGAAGTCTTGGAAACTGTGCTCAGCAAGAGAGCAGACTGAACACATGGTGCTTCCTTCTGCCTTCTGAATCAGATTACACTGGCACTCTTACATTTTTCTTATGGAAATACCCCAAAGGAGTAGATTTACAAAGGGAAGAGAAGTGGGCACGAGCATTTTGGACACATAGGACCATGCAATACAGTTGGGACTATATGGCTGCATTACACTGCCACCTGAAAGAAGCATCACCTAGGTACAGCAAGAGTGTAAAATTATGTAGGTAGGGAGGGACCCTACATTTTTGTACTAGAAACTATGAAAATAAAAGCAGTAACAGCATGCTATGTTAAATCTAGCAAATGCCAGAAATTTTGCATGCCAGGAGATTGCTCAGCCCAAGCCTGCAGGGGTACTGTTTTAAGTACATGATTTTACTGTGAGAAAGAAAAACAAGACAGATGCAATGCACCTGAAAGAAGAAATTTACCTTTTTGGCCTCAGTGAAAAAAAGGTGAAGGGGCCTGACATGCTGCAGATAACCATGTAAAGGAATAAGGCAGTCAGAAGAGACAGAAACCTGAGAATTTCCTGCTTGAATTGTATCCATACTTTTGTGAACATAAAATATGCAAACATTGAGTTTCTCATCTCAGGAAATAAAATAATTCAAATTGATGGCACTCCTTTTTGGATACAAGGCAATGAGATTAAAGTTGTCTTGTCTGGTGCCAAGTAAGAGCTTTGACCAGGATCTCTCGGGCATGACTGCCTAGTTCTCCCTGCAAGAGTCATGTCTGAACAAAAGGAAGACCATGTGAAGACAACCACATTTTGAAGAAATGTGTTTTGGTGAAAAGCTGCTATACAGATTTAGTTGGAGAATTTTCTTCAAGAGTGTTACATTTTTTTACTCCAGTAATTTTTTCAGTAGCCAAGATTCTTACTTCACAATTTCAAACTTCTGCATACCCAGCTGGCAGGATTAAGACACAGTGTAGGAGTTCACCCTGCACAGACGGTGAGCATAATGTACAGTCATCATGGAGACAACAGCTCAGAGATGGAAAAATCCTTCCAGGTTGCTCATGACAGATCTATGGCAGCGGTCACCCACGACAAAGTATTTTTAGAGTTCTGTACAGCCCATTTCTATGCATGCGCCCCCCAGAGACCCTTTAATTCATAGATACTGTTAAAGCTCACAAGACTCTCTTCAGAGACATACATCATAGTATCACTTTTGTATCTGCGCTTTCCCACATGGGCAACATGCTGCTGTGGAGCTATATTTAAAGCAGGCTTTGGAACAAGGGACTTTGCAGTTCAACAGCACTAAATAATCCACAAACTTTCCAAGTATATACTTTATTTCATTCATATTTCACAGTCAATTTCTGTAAAGTTTTAGCAAAAAGGTCATGTTCTATAACAGAGGTGTTAGGCTACTGTATTCAGAGCTAGCAACGGGCTTTGAAAGTACAGAAAATATTTACATTCCAACTAGAACAGTAGAATTTCAAAAAGACATAGTAAAAGTAATCAAAAATACCAACATTTATTAAAACTTAATACAAAAACCAGTCTGTCTGACCCATCAAGCTACCGCACTTGTAAGTTGTCAGCAACAGCTGAAGCTGCAGCAGGCCATCTGATTAGATAAAGGCAGCTGTCTTCAGCTAACTTCTTAATACCAAGTCTTGCTGTTTCAAAGATTAAAACAAAAAACAATCAACCAAACCTGTAAGCTCACTGCTCAATTTGGAGGCTAACATTTCTGTTCAAATCCACTGGACCACTTTCAGATCCTGCCCAGAATCTGGACTTATCCTCGTCTTGATGTAGTCAACTAATTTTCCAAATGCATTTCCAAGCTAACCTATTTTATTACACTGCAGCCAAGAAAGGAAAACCCTTATTGTTTTAAAGCTTTATCAGGGCTCCCAGAAAAATAGGCAACTAAGAAAACTGAACAGAATGGTACCTGATGACATATTTATCACCAGAGACCTTCAACATCCTTTTTTTAATAGATGTTAAGGTTTCCCATTATCTAGGGATATGTTTCCTAAAGAGCCCCAGATTTAAGTATGAGTTCCAGAGTGGATTTTTCTAGTTCAGTAAATAGTATTTAAGTCTGGACTGATGCCCAGTAGGAGATTTCTAACCAGCTGCTGGACTTTATTCACAGATTTATTGAACATGTATTTATACAAATTACACCAGCTGAAAGGCCCATTAGCTGTAAGCACACCCACTTCAGCCCACCCTCCATACTGTCAGGGAAAAAGTACATGTGGTACTATAAGGACTACGAGAGATTTGCACCAGCTAAGCCTCCTTCAGTCAGAGGGTACTGCCCTGCAAAACAAGTTTTTCATTCCTTTATACTCTATTAGAGCAGTGGAAATAGAATGGAGAAAGTCACTGGGAGACTCATTTTTCCTTGTCTCAAACAGCTACAATTGGACTTCATTTTTTCTGCCTCCCTTTCATCTCTAGGTACCCTGAGCCTATCATCTTGTTTTCTAGGACAATTGCATCCTAAAAATACATATTCTGAACTTCAAATTCTCCTATTTAATAGGTAGAATAAGAACTTTAGGAAAAGTAGGGAAAATATCCTCCTGAGTTTGCTGGCTGAGTTCCAATATCACCAGGCTGCGAGTTATGAGACATGGTAGTATCACAACTATATCAGGTATATTAAAACAACTAAATGTCAGAACAGAGTCTACCAACACTTCTAAACAATTCCCACATACTGTACCAGTCTTCAGCAGGTAGGCAGGATCCCATGAAAGGCATGGCTACTAGTTTGCTACAGCTCCACTAGAGCAAACCCTGCCACAACGTTTCTTTCCAGGCCCATGGTTTTACAAACAAGACTCACATGCCTCAACTTTTAAGACATGTAAAGCATCTTTTCACCAATGTAAAAAGGGTGAAATCCCTTACGAGAGAGAAGTCCCTTACAATTTCTCTAATCCACCTATTTCAGGAAGGACTGTAAAAGTATTCTCTACAGTCTTCTGCAATACTGATTCCTAGAGGCATCAGAAAATGTAAAGTCTGCGTGACTGTCTCGTCACAAATTAGCAAGACATCCAGTCTACTTTCAAGTTTCTTTTTTTTTTACAAACTGAAACAGATGATAGAAAGAATCAAATACCTAGTCACCTAGATTGCACGAGTTTTTGAAAACATTGTCACACAGAAAGGAACATATCACAGAGGATTCAGATTCCTTAATGTTCTTAGACAAAGCTGCTCTCAATTTTCTACACAAACTGCCTCTGGAAAAAATCCCTTCAGATTGCAGGGAGTGATGCAGTTAAGTGTCTAGAAAACTGCAATGAAATAAATGTCTGTAAATCAGTTTTTGTAACATAACTACTGTGGCTCTCCACTAGCAAGGTCAATATCTTATGCATACTGTGGTGTTAGCAATATCTCAAGGCAAGCAGCCTAGGAATGCTGTCAGTCTATATGGAGAAAAAAAAATGTTTTAGAGTTTGTTTTTTGAAGTTCAAACTTAGGTAGATAAAATTTTTAGCAAGTTTATCTAAGCTGACACACCTCCCACCCTTACTACATTCATCAGATTACTCTACATAAAAAAAGAAGGAACGGCATGGAGAAGGACTTCACCACACACCAACTCCCTTCATCTACCTGAAACTGGTGATGGCCCAACAGTGGCACCTGTTCTGCTGCTGCCCTCTCAGAAACAACCATCTGAAGATGGGAATGCTTGCAGAATGCTGCAAATTACTATCTTCACTTCAAGAATGGGAACAGACCAGAAGAGCACATACAAACTTCTTCAGTCCAAGGAATTACACAGAGTTAGCACAAAATTCAAGGTCACACTGCAGTACTAAGTACCCATTCTGTCTAGAACCTACCATGCTATTCCAGCCCCACAGTTGGCTCTGAAGACAAACCATTAATGGCAATGCAACTTTGCAAATCTTGGACTCAAAAAATGCTCAAAATAGAAGTTTAAGACAGGAAAAAGGAGGCACAGAAATAACTTGACCAACACCTATGCATATTTTTACTACATGTTGGGATAAGTGGGGTCTTCAAGGTTGCTATCAGCTTTATCAGATCCTGTTAGAGATGCTTCTAGCTCTGCCCATGACTGTGGAGCATTGTTCTTTATTGCCTCTATAAAAAGCTGTGTTTGGTGCTTCAGCCGGTCCAGCTCAGCCTGCGTCACCTGGTTCTGATGAATGAGCTCCTTGGTTTTTAAAGTGATCTCCAGCAATCCCGACCTGCGTAGCACAACAAGCGTATTCTGAAAGCGTCTGCACTTGCTTTGCTGTTGCAAGAGCAGCTCAGGGGCAGTGCAAATCTCTTCTGGTATCAATGGAGGGCTCCACGCTCCAGAAGGCATTGTAGTCTGTGATGCACTCTCGCTCTCATGAAGGGTGCACTTTGTTGCCTGCAGAGTTCCAAAAGGCAAAAGGGGAGTCAAACCTGGCACTTTCTGAGCATCACTGGAAACATGATGAAAACCAGGAAGAGCTGACAGTTTTCCACTTGTCACTAGTGCTGAAGAACTTTGCTGGTTAGAATCCTGAGGGGTCTTAAAGCTAACTGGTAGGTGGGAAAAAGGACTAGTAGGCAAGCCTGTACTCATCAGTACAGGAGAAGTCTCCATCTTGGGTGCTTCTGTGCAGAGTCGTTTATGGCAAGTGGTTTCCTGACATTCTTCTAGATCAAAGGAGTGATCTCTTTTGCAGGGATGTGGTGCTATTTTGGGAAAAGAATTCAGGATGGGCAGGTAATTAGTGGAGTCATTTCTCTTTTTCCCAACAGGGTGAGGATTAATGGGAGGTGGGATTGATGGACGTAGAAACACTAGCTGTGGCTGAGCTGGAATCACTTCAAAGGATGGCTGCACAGTCCAAGACTGGAGCTGTGATGAACTCCCCTGAGAAGCACAAACAGGGAAAAACCACAAGTCTTACAAAAGCATTGTAGAAGATGATAAAAACAAACTTAAACTAAACAGGTGGACTGTGCCATTTTCCCACATTTGATATATAACGTCCAATTAATGTGTTACTAAGATTTTTCTATCAAACTCACCCTTCTCTGACAGTGGAGTGTAATGCTGGAAATAAAATTGCAATCCATAATCCTTTTACTATGCAACAGCAGATACATTTAAAAACAATTCAATCTGAATTTATATATGCTTTCCTAAGTGAGGATTACAGTGCAAGATTATATCATAAAATGTTCATTAAAAAGCTTGACCCAGACTTGGGGTCCAACTACAAGTGCTCAGGAAAGCCAAAAAATAATTAAGTTTTCTGTTATGAAATATCTTAAGAGCCAAGGAAAGACTGCACAGACATTTTAGGAACAATGCAGGCTCCCTCTTTGTTGAAAGGTAGCAACTCAAATCTTCTCAAATCTATTCTTATAGCAAGACCTTGAAATGGTTATTTAAGATACACAACAGCTGTTCAGGAAGTCTTGTAATTTGAAGTACAATACAGAGTTTCAGTAAATTTCAAACTATGAAGCAGAAAAAAAAAAAGCTGAATATTAACCAATGCAAGGAGAAAAGCTTGTGGTAAGCCCAGAGGAGTTTAACCCTGTACCTCTGGTGAAAGTGTCCACTGATAAACCTTAAATGCATTTTATTTCAAGAAAAATGCCCAAGGCTTTGTTCCCTCCCACAAGTCATACTCTGGAATATAGGGGAAAACATCCATTTTTACATGACATTACCTCTTTTTCCTCCAACACCTTACTACAGATCTTCATGAGATCTTCTGGCCAAAAACACGATTGCTTTTCTCCAAAGACATCAAATAGTCTAATAAGTTACACTATTTCTTTCTAAAGCAAAATCTCACTTCTGCATATATTTAAGCCACCACCACTACAATTACACAAATATATTGTCAGCTGCTTTTCAAATTCCTTACAACTTGGAACATAACTGGAAGCCTGTTGAAGACACAGTTTTTAGCTACCACAAATACATCTTATTTTTTTAGTACTATATTAAGTCATCTGAAATCCATATCCTTTTCACAAATCTCGTAAGTTCTGAACTGGCAAACACCAGCATGCTTTGCTGACGTCTATTCCCCCAGTAAAAGACTCGGAACTTAACCAAAAGCTGGTATTACCCACTAATTAGGACACTGAGACTGGGAGATAAGATTCAATTACCTACTCTGACACAGTGTTTCTTTGGTTCAGTGGGCAAGATGCTTATGGAATAGGGGTACAGAACAGCTACCTGTAAAAATAGATATTACTACCTTAACACAGAATAAAGAATATTCAAAAGAAAAGTATCTGGAGATGTAAGGAGTGAGAAAGCATATAGATACTGCAGCTATACATACGCAGGACAGAACATGCAGCCCTAAGGAGCAAGGGTTTGGAACTAGAAGTTGCCATTTACTGCACCACTGAATAGCACCTAGGACGGCAGATCCCCACAATCATTGAGGCCAAAAGAACTGTGGAAACTGTTTATCTTGCTCTTGGGTTTCTTCCTATCTCTGTTCTTTCGTCTTTGCCTTCTCACATAGCACTCTGCTCTTGTTCTCCTACTCAAAATCTCATTTTCAGTAGAGAAGGCCACTTTTATTTTACTAACTCTGCAAACTGTTGTGTGTTTTGTTCCATTTTTTAATGAAAGCTATGAAAGCTGATGTATCTGTGTCACTTGCCTAAAAAGCCTTCCTACTTATTGAAGACTTTGATGAGACTTACAGAAACCTTACCACAATCAGCACTGTGGTCTAGAGCATTACTTGCCACTTGATTTTTTTTAGCAGCAATACAGTTAGCTGTTTACATTCTGAAATTGGGCCAGCAGGTAACCAGCACTGTAGAGGATCACAGTAGTTCCAAGACAGAAGGATGATGTTGATTGAAACTGAAACTGGAAGAAATAAACAGCACTAACTGGATGCTGCCTTTTTCTTTTGGTCCAGAAAGTCCAACTGAATGCTGTGTTGAAAAGACCATTTTATAAAGATGACCATCTGAACTAAATAGGCATAATGAAAAAAGGCAGAGAGACATTTCATTATTATTTTGACCTAGACTCATTACTTTCCTTTATTGTAGTAAAGGTTTTTCAATTTGACATTATTGTCTTTCAGCATATGTAGTTAGATATTATGATGCTCTGCTCAAGAGAACCAAGTGTGATCATTTTATCCAACTCTTCCTTGCCAAATTTCCTTTTTGCTATACTACAAAGATTTTATATATATATATATACACATACATACATATACACACACATATATAGATATACACACACACACACATACATATGTATGTGTGTGTGTGTAGTTGGAGTTCTTTTATATCTCTTTCTATATAAGCTACTTATTATTAGTTGCTGCTGCTTCTTATTTGCAACACAACTTGGAGTTTAACACTGGAATCAGTGCAGATGATGTCTTAATTTTTGAGCTCTGGGCCAAAGGGTATCAGTCTTTGGTGAAGCTTGCCTGTTCCTGACTTTATATATAAAAACTTCAACATCTGTTTACACAGTGTTTTGTGCACACATCTAGGAATGTGACTATAAAAGAAAATTGTTGTCGAGATAAAGCAAGATGGTCAGAGATGATCCTCCCCCACAACTGCATAATCTGCTAAACATTAACAGTGAGTATTAGGTCTTGCTTGTAGTACTAACAGGTTCAGTAGGAAAAGAATCAGGATTTATATTCTTTTTTTCCCCTTCCCTTCTGTATTCTTAGAAGTATTTTAGTAAAAGAAAACATAGAAGAACTTTTGCTCCACTCCAAAAGTGAGTACAGAGCAGAAGGTCCAATAACATGACAGTACTTTGGATTTCTCATACCTTCTGTTAAAATGTTAAAGTTACAGAGGGGGTGTCACAGATGTGCTGGAGGAAATATACATTACAAAAATACTGGAGAACATAGATAGGGAATGTAATTGTTGCAATGTGAGCCATCTCATGCAGTTAAGTGAAACAACTAATAAAGTAGAAGTACCATAGCTAACTTCATATAAGGATTTAACTTTTTCATGTATAACATTCTGGATTAGTGTTTCCCATTGCATATGAAGCATTTCTAGAACCTAAGAATGAGGAAACAAACCTATCATCCTACTTCACCATCTCTATTGAATAAAAAAGACAACAGCAGCTTTCAAAAGCAAGTCACGCTTTTCTGTTTAACCTTTGGTGCTATTCACATAACATTCTTGAAGATGTATTTTGGGGCAATTCTTTTGAGACAAAGAGGTTTAGTAGATGGAGATGGAGCAGAATTTCTCTATCACATTCCATCTTAGTGATTCCAGCTGCCTCTCGAAAGAACAGGGACTCACATTAGAACTTCTTAAATTACCAGTTACTTTCTGGACTGCAACAACATTGCAAAATCTTTTTTGAAAGGATAAATGTTTTTTAAAAAAATTAAAAACATGCAAGATTTCTCAAGATATTATTTCTTCCCTACCTGTTTAACCAACACATTTTTCATAACAACCATAGGAGACAGCGCAGGAAAGGAGCTGCTTGTGGTCCTCGGGCATTGCCAAGGTCCATCCTCTGCATTCCAACACAGCGCATTCAGCACATCCTCGGAGTCCGTCTGCTCCATAGCACTTGGACACTCTGAACTTCCATCTGCCAGATGCAGAATTCAGCTGTTAGTTGTTCCACATGCAACATGCTTACTAGTGTCTTTCAGTTCTACCATTCTGCCTCCTTCAACCAAGTCACAAAGAACAATAAAGTTTAGTTCTGTAATATTAACAAAATTAAAGCTGCTATAACAGCTGTCAGACAGCCTCTAATAAAAGGCTTCATATTTCAGGTCAGTTCTTATAGAGACATTTTCTCCCCCAAAAAGCTATTACTTTTTGTTCTTTTGTATTTAGTCTCCACAGGACTGCATAGTACCCTGAAGGTAGCGTTGCTCTAAAAACTGCTACAGGAAAGCAGTACAGGCTCCAGCATTACCACATGCACAGTTTGCAATGCAGGCATTTTGTGTCTTGGAATTTTCTATCTAAAGCCCAGTAAAGCAGTATGCTTTTTTCTTGTTCAAAGGTTATTTTTGCACAGTTTTGTTGAGTACTAAAATGGCACACCATGTCTATTATTTTACTGATGTTATAACCATTACTCTCCGGTTTATCAGGCTCTATTGACAATATGGTCAGATCATAAGAGGCACTGGGTAGCATAATCCAACAATCCATTCATCAATGCAAAGAACAAAACGTAATTTTGACATCTCTACTTCTAGACACTAAAGTCTAAGATTCTTCCATTAATTCTAAATTCCCATGCCATCCAAATTCAGAGGATGAACTTTCTAACTTGGTAATGCTCCACTTCAAAAGACTGGTAGTAGGAGGATTGCAGGTGAAACCTATCTTGCATAGAAAGGCCCTCCAAGGTAGAGAGACACAAACTGGAAGGGGGTACTCAGATTTGTTAAATCACCGATTAAAGCACAGCCTCAGCACAGTAACACAGAAAAAAGGTAACACAGTGTTTTTCTAAACCTGAATATCCAGAGTCTTTGTCAGATTCAGCTGCTGCCATACTGAAGCGATGGTTGAAGCTCTTCATTTCCGTCACTTTGCCCAACAATTCTTCAAGGATGTCAGTAGCTGACTATTTTGTCTGAGTGCTTCCATAGTGCCGTGGGCAGTTTTAAACACCTTTTCCATTGAGGAACTACAAAAACAGTTAAGAACAAAAAAGGACTTTATCTGAATCTAAAGAAAGTTCCATCAGTATAAGACAACAATGGAGGATAGTTGCATATCTCCTTTTATATGGCCAGTGAGATAACTGCAAATTTTAAGAAATATCTCAAAATGCTGAAATAATGAAATTTCGATCAAAAGCTAATGTATTGGACATGTCTTTCCATCCCAAAAAAGTAAAACAAACTAAAAATTAAAGACTATTCATAAAACAACATTCATTTCAAGAATTAAAATGACTCAGGACATTATTTATCTTATGAAAGCTTTGTTGTCCCAAGGGCTGAATTGCAAAACAAGACAGTTGTGCTGGGTGAAGCTCTTACAACAAATACAGCTGAACCTGCAAAGCTGTAGTTTTGCTAACACAGCTTGTTTCATTCTCAAGAGTAGAGTAAGTCATCAGAGAAAATAATGAGTGATCAGTGAACACACTGGGAGCTAAAGAAATCTATGCTGCAAGAAGAGCAACACATCCCGCAATACACTCCTAGGGGAGACAGAGCCTTAGAAATGCTCAAACCCAGAATGAAAACATTGAAAGGCTGAAACTAAAGGCTATGAAAATCCAAAAAATGTAGGAACATTAGGGCCTCCCACACTACATACTTGTCATAACTTTCTGCTGCTTCCTGAGGGTAGGCAGTATCTTGTAAGACTAAGAAAGACTAGAAAGACTTCTGCTTCTCTTAAAGACGGTAATTGAGAAATTGGCTAACAGAAAACTGAGACAATTAAGTGCAGAAATTATTTCTATTTTTGTTTGTAGAAATTATTTTCCTATAAAGTAATCCACTGAAATTATGTCTCAATGTTAAGTTTTATATTTAAATTACAAAAACAGGAACTCAGGAGTCTGCAACACAGTCAGGCCAGCTGTCCATCAGCATCAGTAACTAGTACAAGCTGCTTCAAATGACATTGCAACAGACATTCTGGAATAATCTACACCAAAACACAAGTTTCTTTTTCAGATCCTGACAACTTTGTTAGAAGTGTGCTCCAAAATCCTGAGTCTTAGCACCAGTATTGAAGTCTGAGATGGGAATATGACTGTCTATTACAAGAACTATGGAATAATGCTCAGCAGAAGAAAATTTCCTCATGCAGCTACTTGCATCACTTTCACCTTCCATATTCAGTCACACCTGCCTGCCTGCCTGCTAACAGGTATGGAACAAACACGGTTACATAAGCGCAACCTAGATGCTATCCCTGAAATGGAAGAAGTGGTTTAAGTCCTGATCCAGGCTTTCCTTACTTAGTCCTTTCCAAAACAAATATATATTTTTAAGAAAGTGATATGCAGAAATGCTAATCTAAAATAAAACCACAAAACACCAAAACCACCTCAAACCAAAACAAGAAACGGGGCTAGAAATAAAGTAAGAACACCTCATCTGCCAGCTTTGCATCAAACGAAGCTTTGGGAAGGGCTGACACATCATCATCTCTCACAGAAAAAAGCAAAACACCTGAACCACAAACGAAAATAAATAAACCAGAAGTGCCACTCCCCCGAGGCACGGGCGTGAGAACCCTCCTGCCCATCCCCGGGCCAGAGCCGCCCGTCCGAGCCCGGCGGGCAGGACCTCCGCCGCACACCGCCTTTAAACCGGACACCCTCGCCGTCGTCCAGGGCTGTCCCTGCCGCTGATCCCACCCAACCTCCTCCGGGGCCCACACGGCAGACTCCTGCGGCACGAGAAGAGCCCGCGCAGACGGGCCGAGCCACTCGGCTGCCGGGCCCGAGGCGCACCAAGTACAGCACAGTCCCGGGCCCCCAGGGCCGCCACCACCGCTCGCTCACGGCCGCAGCCACCGCCCCCCGCCGGGCCGGGCCGGGCCGAGCCGGGCCGGGCCGGGCCGGGCCGACCCTCACCTGGGCGCGGGGCCGCCACAGCTCAGCCGCGCTGCGCATGCGCCACCCGGGCCGCGGGCACGCCCCGCCCTCACGGCCGCCTCTGCCCGAGCGCCCATGCGCAGAGCGGGCTGGCGGGAGTGCGCGCCTGCGGCCGGGCGTGTGAGGGAGCCGGGCTCAGTGAGCCGATTCAGGAGTTTGGGATGCTGCTGGGCTTCTCGAATACTGTACAAAAAAGTACGATTCTTCCCCACACAGAAGGTTAGGCATTTGTGTAGCCTCTTTCACTCCATGAATGAGAAAGGAAACGCAGACAGGCGCTTCGAAGATGAGGAAAGCAGCATCAAAGAGGTCTCAAACTTGTCTCAGAGGGAAAACACACACACAAAAAAATGAATCGCGAAATCAATTAGGTTGGAAAAGACCTCGGATCATCGAGTCCAACCTATGACCTAACACCACCATGTCAACTATACTGTTGGCACTAAGTGCTACATCCAGTCATAAACACTTTCAGGGACGGTGTCTCCATCACTTCCTCAGGCATCCTATTCCAGTGTCTAATGATCCTTTCTGTGAAAAAATTCCTTCTCATATCCAACCTCCACCGGCACAGCTTGAGACTATGTCTTCTTGTCCTGTCTCTGGTTGCTGGGAGAAGATGCTAAGCCCCAGGTGTCTACAGCCTCCTTTCAGCCTCCTTGTAAGAGTGATAAGATCATCTCTGAGTCTCCTTTCTTTCTGGGCTGAACAGCTCCTTCTGCTCCTCGCAGAACTTGGGCTCTAGATCCTTCCCCAGCTTCATTGTCCTTCTCTGGATTCACACCAGCACCTCAATGTCCTTTCCTGAATGGAGAGACCCAGAATTGGACACAGAACTTGAGGTTTGATTTCACCAGTGCCTAGTACAGGGAAATAATCACTTTTTCCTGTTGTGAGTGAAAACAAAAAAACCAACCAACTTTTACATGGTTGGGAAGTGTGAAACCAAAACGTGGATTTGGTTTACATGAACTGCATATAAACCAAGAGCAAATAAATAGGAGGAAGAGAGTCTCTGGTTCAATGAATATAAATAACTAGAATATTTATATTCTATATTTATATTCTTGTTCTCAGAACTGCATAAACATGACCAGCATCCAGAAATCAGTCACAATATTTTGCATTTGGACACGAAAACCATTTCATTAGAGAAAACTGAAAAGACTGTGTGAAAGACTTGAGCAAAAACACAATGAATTCCTGAAGTAGAAATGGAAAGGAACACTTTCATTTTATGAGGGTCTTGTTAAAGAACCTGAAATATGCTGATTAAAGAGGTCAACAAGATCTAATAAATTCCTGAATGAAAAAGAGAAGAACATTTAACCTCAGCACAGTCTCATAAACAGCTTGTCAAATGCAACACAATAATGTCTGAGGTTACGTGGAATGACACTGTCATTTAAAAAAAATATGGCACTGATGGATTCCAGCCCTACCAATCTGAAGTGCTGTGAGAGAACACTGATGACTCTTGTTCTTAGGATGTATTTTTGACCACTTAAATGCCAGAGGTGGCTCTGATTACTTCTGAACTGTAGTGTGAGATGTGTAATCTCTAGACTCTGGATTTGGATCCCATACTGTTCAGGAGTTTTGAGTTCTGAGGAAAAGCATACTAAGAATGCTTTGCACAGGCATGGTCCTGGGTTGTCTCATACCCAGAAACAACCCTTACTCTCCTCCACAGAGGCCAGATTTCTCAGAATATGGAATATGTGTGGATGCTCAGTGAAAACAGCTCACCAGAGAGCAAGTAGCCTGTGTTTGGGACAGACAACCTGCTGTTCAGTTCAGATGATTCAGAGCAGATTTGGAATATGTGATACCAGGCCTTCATCCAAGGGGCAGCAGGTAGGAGAACTGAAATACTATACTGTTTAATAGAGAAGTTTTCTTGGATAGTCAAGGCAAACCTCTGTTCTAAATAAATTAAATCTTATCACCCAAATTGTCCCCAAATTAAGTTGACTTAAATCTTAGGTTTATATTGAACATCATCTAAATTCTTCCTCCTCCAAATACATTGGTTTTGTAGTTTTAATATTTCTGTCATTGCCACTTCTCTCCCTTTTCCTTTCATTTGATTCTTCATTGATCCAAGGTCTCATATACTGTGTGAGTTCAGTCAGTCAGTGGCAGCAGGATGTTTTTCTTTATGTTATACAGTGGTTGATTTGTTTATCCTAAAGGTGAGTGTTTTGACAAATAAATATTACCTTTTTGTTCACTTCCCTGTTTATTCTCGTCATACAACAGTAATAGAGTGAAAAGAATGTGAGTGAAATGACTGCATGCTTACTCACTGTAGGTGTTTCAACAGTTATTTAAAAAAGGTGTTGAATCTCTGCTTTTGGGAGAGGATGCAGAAATCATCTTTCATGGCTTAAGAGGGACAAAGGCAAGTTTTATCTAATGAGGTGGTTAAATAATAGGTCTTGTGTGCTTACTGAACGATTAATAAAGGTGTTGATGCATAGACTTCATAAATGCTTGTGGGACAAAGAGTCTTTTGTCCTAACACAGCAGTAGAAAAAAATGTTTGGCAAACTTTGGAAATAAAGCATAGCCAGGTCAGAAGAATGTGGTTTCATATTACACAGTCTGAACTGGAAAGGTTAGGTCTGAAAATACCATGTACTCAATCTTTTTCCTTCAAATATTCAACTACTTTGTTTTGCTATCACAGACAAAATACAATTTAACAAGCACAATATTGTGTTAAATTAGTTTGCAAGTAAATATCTTTATTCATCTCACTTCATTGAACCAGTCTAATTTTTATGATATTTTAATACAGGTATCTTTGTTCCTTCTGTTATTCACTTCTTTTAATACTAATTTTAATACATAAATAGAATATTGTTCAAATGATGCCTCCTAGGTTTTCATTGGTCTCAACATAAGAATCAATTAATGCAGATAAAATGTGCTGTTGGACATTAAAACAATATTAAAGCTCAAAATCTCTTAGAAAAGACATTCCACGTATGTATTTTATCAATAATTAATATCTTATTTATTTAATATCAAAGCAGGAAACAATGTGTAATGATGTGCTCTGACCTACAGTCTATCACAGGTCATAGAATTTCACCCAGAAGTTGACTTAACAAGATTTTTCTCTAATGAAAGTACTTTAGTAATGGCTTCTTTTCTTCTAATTTCAACTTTAGGTATGTATTCTTTTCAAAGTACACATCTTTCATCTTGTTATATCCATCTGCAACTTCATCTTTTCCATAAATGTCTCCAATTTAAGACAAGGCAGAATAAAGGTAATTTAAAAATAACAAATTATTAGCAGAGATGGCATATCAGGAATAAAGCACTTTTGATGCTCTTACTCTCTTCTGTACTGTGTTATGTTGGAGGAGAACAAAGGTGGATTTAAAATTCCCTTTACAGCTCCTAGACTTTTGGAACAACTGAGGATTTGGAGAAGCAGTGCTAAAGAGCAGTCCCAGTGACTGCTTTGAACCCTCGCAGCACCAGAGCATTGCAGCAGCCCAGAGTACAATGGAGAGCAGCAATTCCTTTTGTGTTCCCTCCCCAGCACAGTCACCTTCTCCATCGACCCTTCAATATAGGGTGGAGAAGAATAGCTCAGTGCAGGGTTGTCAGGGAGATCTCCTGTTTTTTTCTGGTGGAAAAATCAACAGGATTTACACTGTTGTTATGGAAGAGCTACTATTTGCTCCAAAGCAGGCTAGATGTCACGTTTTCCTGGAGTTCAAAAACTGGGTTTGTATTCAAGATATTGGTGGTGGCTTTGTGAGTTTTTTTCCATAAGTGTTGAGTTTGCTAAGACCATCTCTACAGACTTTGATATGGATTGTAACTTTTCCAGTGTCTTAATTTTTCTAGTTGCATCTTAATTTTGTGAACCTGAGAACTGAGATAAGCGGCTGCGTGGTTTCTGTATGCCTGCATTGCTTGTAATAACCACTGGGTGTCGTGAGTCTCTTTGGATTACAGGATATAGAGAAGGACAAATTTAGTCCAATCAAGGACTGCCTATGGACTTGTTTTTTTCCGGGTGAAAAGGCCTTTGTCTGATTGACATAGGATTGCAATAAGGAATCCCAAATCTTACTTTAAAATTATCTTATTTGTTTAGGTAAATGTGTGATTCTTAGTGCTGTCCTGTGCAGGGACGGTAGTTGGACTTTGATGATCCTTGTGGGCTCCTTCCAACTCAGAATATTATGAGTCTGTGATTCTTTATTTATGTACCAAGGGCAACTAATACAAAATAGGAATACTAGAAACAACAGTCTAATCCTCTACATGTTTTATTTCCATTACCATTTAGACATTCAACTGAATGACACCTTGTTTGGAAGAAAAACACTAAGATGTCAGCAGGTAATTAAAGAAATCCTGATATCATAAATGTTTAACACAGCAGAACTAAGGATGAATTGGTGATCTCAAATCAGTATTTTCCTAATTTTTGGGAACTATATTTGACATGGCTGTGTTTGAGATCATGTTTTTTGCTAAAGGTTTTGGCCTGTTATTTTCATTAGTTTTTGCAAGCAAATGAAAAGGCACTAATTTGTAACTTTATATACAAGGATAAAAAACATTCTTCGTGCAGAAGAGGACTGGAATCTTGAACCTTCAGTACAGACCTGTGCCACGGAGGATGAAGGACCAACCATATTAGTTGCACATAGAAGGATTACATTTCCTACAGACTAGTCAGTAGGAGATCATATGATGTGGTAACATTGATACAGCCATGTGCTGTGCCCCACAGTATGGATAGATGAGCCAGGGATATAGACTGGACGTTGGCTTTCCGAGAAGCTCAGATGCCACTGTGACTCAGTTGCTTTCCCTGTGGGCTTGTTGTTGGATGGCTGAATTAATCTGGTGTGTGGGGGTTCTCTCAGTAGTGGTTGAAGCTTTGCCTAACAGTCTGATTGTGAAATGCTCAGAATTACTAGAACCATCTGAAAGACAAATATAGAACTGTCTCTTGGTTTGCAGGGCAAAGTATGTTCCTCTATTATAGGGAACAGTAGCAGGATATATTTTACCTTTAACTTAGAAACCTGCACTGCACTGACTAGCACAGCAAAACACTGAGCAGTCTGTGTCCAGTGCAACAGGAATTGTGAGGGCTTATAGGAGCAGATCAAGAAAAATTTCCTAAGTGATGGTTTTTACAGTGGACTGTGTGTAATGTAGCCAAATCTGAACAGATTTTTATGATACTAGAACAAGGCAGTACCTTGGCGATACTTCACAGATCTTCAGACTAACTTTTTTAACTTGGTGAGTGTAGCAGCTCTTCTGAAGAAGTCTTTGTTAGGAGGACGTCAGTATCAATTAAAATATGCCTTTGTTCTGGAGTCATTTATGGACCCTGCTGAGGTCCCTAATTACTGTTTGCAACCTATGGTCAGGGAGAAACTAAAAACCAGCTTTTATTTGAAGTGGTATGGCAGAATGGACAGAAGGTATAAACTGGATTTCTAATCCACGTGCAAGGCTGATTTTTGTTGTGCTGAATTCATGAGGAGCTACTGGGGGCTCACCAGTCTTGAAAATGGGACCACTTGTTTGTATATCTTTGGGAAAACAGTAGAGTTTCTATGAAATGTTCTGACAGTAGATGTCTTTCAGATTGTATTGATTTAATACAAGGAAAGCCTTTGAGGAATATCTGTCAATATCTCTGAAAAGCTTACTGAAAAATGACATAGTTTACTTGTAAATACAATGTTAATCAGCACAGTACAAAATTAAAAAGAAATAAAATAGGTATAAAATGTGGTGACATTCCTAATTGAAATACAGTCATTGGTTTTGTTGAAAACTTTTGAAAACTTGGACTTTCCTGGAATGTAAAAATACACCTCTTCTTTTATTAAAATTAATATAGCCCTCTGAATTTCCAGCCTTCAGGAACAGTTTTATGTTTATCAGATTTCTCAAGTGCGATTGATATAGTGGTCAGATAAAATGGAGGGTTGCACAGTGGTAATAGGAATGACTGAAAAATGTATATTTCTGATCCCAAGATAATTTATGTAATTCAATTTGTGATACCCTGCTGTAATATTGCTTTTCTTTGTAGCATTGCTGCATGGAGAGAAATAGCATTGATACTAAGTGCTTGTATGTTCCTTCAGACCAGAGAAAGAAACTGTAATGGAATATCAGAAATGACAAGCATACCCAGGCTGTCACAGGCTTGTCCAGCTCTGCTATGCCAACAAATAAACTGTTTCAATAGGGCAAAAGCAAAATGTACTAAGGACAGCTGAATATTTACCAGATGTTATGGCATTTGAGGCTCCAGGACTAGCTCTATGTAGATGTAAGACTGAATTAGATTCTTTCGGTTTTGCCAAGGGCAGGAAAAATCATATCTTGTCAGGGAAGACAGGTTATCTCTTTTTTAAAGGAAATTCTCCACATGATGGCAGTAAAAAACCTCTGGAATTCAGAGGTGGTTTGTTTCACCTTCAAGAGCCATAGGGAAAAAAACAACCCAAGATGAAGAACTGAGTATGTGACTGAGCTTTTAGATTTCCCATTTTTCTCCTGGTAGGCCTTAAATTCCCCAGATAGTTTTCCAGACAGCAAGGCTACATGCAGCCTGCAACAAAGAGAATGGGTCACCTGTCACATTATACTAGGGCACAGTGTCACTCACAGGCATGCCTTCAAAAGTTATTTTTGGTTTCTTATGCTGTGTATTAATGAGCAGAGGGAGAGGATAAGGAGAAAAAGAGGTTGTATTTAATTCCTATCCACAAACTTGTCTCTGCCCAAAGAACTTGGAGACTGTAGCTCATCATTTCACATCACATAACAGAAAGCCCTTGGATAAGCACCCAGTTTGCCCCAACTGGGCATTTACCAACTTGGTTTGATTGCTGTAACGATGCCAGACAGAGATTAGTTGTGGAATGAGTTTGCAGTTGAGACTCAGCCTGTCTAGAGCTCTTGGATATCTTGGTATATGGAAGCACTTAGAGAGGAGTGTATTTAAAGAACCCAGAAGCAGCTGTGTCGCTAAAATTAAAATGCATTTTTCTTGTATTGTTTTTGCTTGGTTTCCTGTTGCACGCTCTGGACCTGTCTTATGAGAGTAAATGGGCAAAGGAAAGGGATGAGTCAAAGGAATGAAAATCAATCCTAGAAATTCCTGCTTTGCTTTTTACAGCCTGGATACACCAGATATTTGACATGAAAAGGCCTGTGGCTAAAACAGCCTTTGAAAGTCTGCTCTTTATATTCATATGCCTTTCATTCCATTCTTCAGTCATTTAGCCCATAGATTTCCTTTTTGTGTGTGTACAAGGATTGGTGCTCCATTCCTTTCTCCTCATACTTCCTTCCCAGAACACAGGAGGTCTAAACTCTACAGTTGCTAGCACTAAACATGCTATAGCTGCTATAGCTGATCATAATATTTGTAAAAATATCTGATATAAGTGTCAGATAAGTACTGATGTGTAAGTGAAAGCATAAGGTACGACATACAGATATATTAGAACAAGATCTCTGATAAAGCAAAGTTAAAAATATAAACAAGTTTAGTTTATAATCAGCAACTGCTCCTTTAGCAGAAGAGTAATTTTTTGTGAAAGAGTATATTACTTAGAAGTCTTAGCATAAAAGACGTTTAGCAATAAATTTATATTCAGATACTTCTGACATGGGAAATTATTACCCCAGAATACTGTTCAGGGAATTAGGAAATAGTTTTAAAAGCTTGGTCAAGGTCATATAGGAAAGCTGTCGCAGAGTCAACAAAACATGAGAATAATAAAGGCAGTTCCTGTTCACCACTTCCCTCTCTGATCATGTGCCTTACAGAGATTCTAGAATCTTGCTGTCAGACAAAAAACTTGCTCAGTCTGATGCCCTAAAAGCTGCTTTGAAGCTAAACACAAAATTCTTAAGTTATGGGAAGCTTGGGATATGATTCCATATGATCTTTTAGCAAAGCAAAAGGATATGTTTATCTGCATAGTGAATGTAAAGGAGCTATTCAGAGAAGCACAACTGCAGTCCACACCAGTAAATCTACTCTTTCCATCTGCTTAAAATGTTCTGAAAATCCTATTTAATGGATTTAAAAAAAAAAAAAAAACAAAAATCCAAATATATGTTAAGCCATGCTGCTTTCCAAAAGAGTAGAAATACTATTGAGATAAAATGACCAGCCCACCATGCCACTGATAAGTGGAAAAGTAGAAGTCAGGGGTGTTAGCTCCCCAGTTTTTGAAACCATAGGCTTGTCAGAAGTAAGAAACAGGATTTCATGTGGCTCATCTATATTTTTTAAGGGGTTTACATTCTTTGTGTAGTGCAGCTTTTCTGCAGTTCATGACAAGGAGAGTTGCATACTGTAGCCTGAACCCCCAGGTCAGCAGCACTGAGAGGGTCACATTTGCAGTTTGAACCGTCAAGGTCTACTCTAGAAAAAATGAAACCTAAAGACCAGGGGGTGATTAACAGTCTGAATAAAATAACAAAACTGAAACTGTTACTCATCTAAATCAACCTTCAGCAATCATTTTTGCCAATGTTTTGTGTATTCTGCCGAAATCTCTCAGGGGTAAAAGAATTAGAAACAGTAGCCCCATTAAATGCTGCTAAAGACTGTGGCTTTCACAAGTACCAACTTTTTTTCTTTTTTGTGGTTATACAGATAATGCATCTCTGGTAACCTTGTACATTTTCTGAAAGGAAAAAAAGATGGTGATTACATTTTCTGGTTTGTTTTTCCTCTTCAGAAACAGCTCAGTTGTGAATGACCCCGTGTGATAAGTAAGAGAAATTCAGTATGCAGTTTTGGTGCTACAAAAGGGCCCACTGGCAATTTCAATGCATATTTCCCAAGTCCTCGGAAAGGTCATTGAGGGTCTCCATTACATGCAGTCTAGAGCCTGCTACAATTTTCTCATACAATTTAATCTGCTGCCTGGATGGCCTCCAGTGTACAAGCAACTGACAATCTACAGTCTTTGGAATTGATTTCCTGGAATTGTGGAATGCCTGCTTGGCCTCCAGATGACAGATGTGTGCTGGAGCTCTCAGTGCTGCTGCTCTACAGAGATGAGAGAAAATTTGCCTCATTTCAACATTTTCTGTAAGCTTTTAAATCTTCTTTTAGTGATTATAGGGATGAAGTTATCACTTAGATACAAGCATCATTCTGAGTGGGCATCATTAATAAAAATCTTTTGCTTTCTGTAGCATTTGTCATGTAGGGCCCTTTTTTGGTCTTATAAATATTCTCTAAGATAAACACTGTATGAATTTGATAAACTCCTGTCATAGTCATTTTGCACTTGGGGAACCAAAAATTAAAGGACAGATAAATGAGTTGCCAAAATTCACACACCAGGATACTGTCACCATCAGAAAAAGGTTTTAATCTCAGAGTTTACTTCAAGCAATTAATGTGGATTCATGCTATAGCTCTCATATTCACTAGGATTGTACCTGTACTTTATTTAAAGCACACGAAAAGTACATGTTCTTCTCAATTAACACAATATCTGCATAAATAGGAGAGTGAGAAAATAACTTGAGATTTCTAACCTATTTTCCAGTTTTAAGACCAAATATTCCTCCCATTTTTCTTCTGTATATAGCAAATGCTCCTAAATCTGAAGTACAGGTGCCATTCTCTTTCTCTTATAGTATATAGAAGAAACTCCAAATCTCAGACTGAGAGTCAGCAGGAAAAAAAACCCAAATGATGAATGCACATTGGGAAAATTTGTGGTTTTCATTCAAAAAACTAATACAAACTGCTCCATGAGAATGGGTGTTTTTTGTTTGATGACTGGCTGAACAGGCAATCTGAAACCTGAGTGACCTACTCTCTTTTTAAATCTTTTAAAGAAATTTTTCTTTACACATGGAAATTGTGAATAGAAGATAGTAGTTGAAAAGCTGCTATTCTCAGTATGAAACTCCAACTCAACCAACATAGTAATGGATTTTTAAAATGGCTCATTTGATGGAAATACAAGGGCACACATGGTGTTTTGCCCAGAAAGAGGATATATACACCTGATGACAAAAGAGGGAGATTTCCATTGTAATCCCAAGCCAGAAATACCCGTTGTATAAGGCTTGAATTCAGTTTTGGATTTTGTGGGATAGCACTTTTTTGGAGTGTTTTTGCTTTCTTTGAGAAACTAGCCAAATGCTCTAGGGTATGAAACTACATAAAAACAGGGGAAAAGTTTATGTAGACTTCAGCTGGAAAGGAATGTAACAGCTTACAGTGAGAGAGCAAAACATATATATTTTGTGTTAGCATCGAGACAGAAAGTAGAGGAAACAGCTAGAGAGGTTAGAATAGCAGCTTTGTGCTAAATAGGATGTGGATGAGAACATGAGACTGAAAGAGAAATTGTGTGAACATGAAATGAGAGTATCCATGATCCTTTTGAAGGAAAGGAGGGAGAACAGTAGAAAAGTAGAAGAAAAAAAATTTCAAGAAAGCAGATTTCAGCAAACTCAGGATACTGGGAGATCACATGTCATGGAAGAGAAATTTAAAGGAATAAAGGAATTAAACACTTCCTGATGGAAAACATGCTCTTTGGAATTTAATGATCCCAGTGCAAGGAAAGAATAGCAAGTCTATAGCAAGAAGTCATCTGGTTAAATCATATACATTGACCTCAAACATGTGAGTCATACAGGAAATGAAAATTATGTGAGATTACTAGGATTAGTATAAAGGAGTGCATAAGTATGTGGGGACAGAAATCAAAAAGAACAAGGCACAGAAGAAGTTATAATTAGGAGGAGCAAGAAACCTTTTTTAAGTGACCAGCTTAAAAAAAATCTGGTTTTATAAAGGACATCACAGTTTATGACTATGGAGTTTCTACTTGAATTCTGTGAGGAATAAGAGAAAGACTGAGAAACTACTCTGTACTAAGTTGAGAGAGAAAACTAGTAATATCTTAGATCAATTTAATGCCTTTTTTGTTTCAGTATTCAGTACAGAAGTCTTCTGTAATCATGTGGCCGATATAATTATTATGAAAAACTAAGAACCATGATCTTATAGACTAATAAAATGGACTCTGTATTATTTGGTGCACTGGCCAAAACTATTTAAAGCTGTCAGCAGGCATCGCTTATAACATAGGAGATGCTTGCTAAGGCTCTAAGAGATTTAAAGAGGAAAAGTGTAGTGCTTAAAGGATAAAAAACAAGCCAGACAATTTTTCATCAGCCACTTTAACTGCAATTCCTAAAAAAAACCTAAAAATCCTAGAACAAATAAAATGGACAAATAATCAAGTGAGTTATATGTAAACATCTGGAAGATAGCAAAGAAATGGCTGACAGACAGAATGGATCTGTTGAGAGCAGTCTATATCAAACCAATCTGTTTTCCTAGTTCTTTGGGTGAACAGATCTGTGAAGAGAAGAGCAATAATAAATATTATGTATCTTGACTTCAGCAGGTTGTCTGACCATCTTTACATAGCATATCTATGCCATGTTTTCCTAAGCAAAGCAGGAAAATTTGATTTATGAGGAAATTTGAAGAACTGATGGTGTTTGGTCTATGAGAAAAGTCTGAAATAAAACATGTCTTTAGAAAAGGCTTCTAGGCTACTCCAGAAAGAAGGAGAATAATTTTTCTCCATGTTCAGCATAGACAAGACAAGAAATAAGAGCTTTAAAATGCATCTAGAGAAATTCAGGTTAGATATTGGGAGGAATAAGTAGAAATAATGAAGCACAGGCATATGTTGTGAAGAGATGATGCCAAATCTCTGTTACTTGGGTTTGCTCACATTACCTGTGCTCAGAAATGTAACTAATACTTTTGCCTCCATCAGGACAGCAGATAGATGAGATGAGCTTTCAAGGTACTTTCCAGTAGCATCTTATGTCAAAAATATGCCCTTCTCCTACCTTGACTGTCCCAATCTTTTGTCTATATCAAACACTTTTTAGACAATGGAAATGGCAACCAAGCACTTTTCAGCATTCACTTTCAACATTCACTTCAATACCATTTTGTGACAAGGAAAGAGGTATTCTGAGTTTTGTAATACAAATGTCAGAAAGAGCTTCTCTGTATCCCTGTAAAGTTGGGGGCAGAAGCTATTAGACTTATATGCAGTTGATATTTAAACCAAACATAGCTTTCATGTTTTCAGTGCAAAAGTCATCCACTAACTTTAAACCATGTTCATTTTTCATTTTCCAATGTTTTTTCCTCCACAAGCTGTTTAAAATACTGTAGTGGGAGCTTCAAATGGACTTCTAATTTAGTTAGAAATTTTGGCTTCACCTAACAAAATTCTGAAATTCGTATCTGTAGTTCAGGTAAAAATTGTGATGTCTGTTTAAAGTATCATCTCATCAAAGGACATCACAAGGCCTTAGTACTCCCCTGTGTACAAAAGAAGAACTTAGAGCATTATTGTTATTGCCCAGTAACATGGTAAGTCATAGAACAGTGTGTGAACTGTTCAATAAAAAACAAGTTTCAGACCTACAGTGACTTGAAAAAAATCAGGATTCTCAAAAAAAGAAAGAACTGAATAATATACTTTTCCAGAAGTTAGGCATTGTTTTGCTCTTATTCCTGTCTCCATTTTTGTACATTAAATCTTTGTGGAATAAATATTATAAAACAGCAACAACAAAAATTCTTTGTACTAAGCATAGTTATGGAACTGGAAGCCGTATGGGTGGAGTTTGTTATATTCTTAGCCACAAGAGAACAGAGATGGAGCTAAATGTTAGATTTAATGAAGAAGAAAATTGGTAAGAGTATTATGTAATCAAGGATGAATTTGATCTACTAGAACTTAATGGAAGATAAATCATTGAAGATCACAATTAGCAAATCTTTTTTCCATTCCTTAGAGTGTTAGCTTCAAGAAGTGGTTATTTTTATTTTATTTTTAGTAAATGGGATCGTTTTTCATTAATACAACAAATAGGTAATAGTATTATAATTATAACTATAGTTAAAACTATGAATATAGTTATATATAAATATATGTATATATTAATATAGTTATAACTATAATTCCACGTATATTTACCTGGGCTGAGAGAGGGAATACTAAAAGACTTAGTGGGAAAAAGTGATTGGAAACACTGAAGTTATGAAAACAGCTCATTTTTGTGAAGTGAATGTAAGCATTGTCAAGAGTTGTTAAATCTCAAGATAAAAAGAATTCACACTTATTTCAAAATGAAAACGAGTTTCTTCAGAGTTTCAACATCAAATGAATGTAGCTGTGTCTGTTGAAGTAGAAAACATGGGTTTGATGATCTTCCAAGTGAGACGTCTTCAGTGTCATTGAAAGTTAGCCACAATGAAAATGTGATTCCCTACTCTAGGTCTTCCTGCAGCTCCTCAACTGCAAACTCCTTTCAGAGCATTCTCAGTTCATCTTTGAAAACCACAATATGACAGATGAATTGGTGACTGTACCTTTAAAAAAAAGGGAGAAAAGAAAGAAATTAAGTCAAAGACTTGAACTTGATAGAAAGTTGCAACCCTCTTTTCTTCTGAAAACATCATCTTTCAGTGTAGCACAAAATGAGCAATTTGAAAGTGATTGAAGCACTTTGCCCTGAATACTCTCATTCAGACAGATTTAAATTTGTGGTTTCATATTAGATACTACAAGCAAAGAGACAGAAGAAAAAAATTAAAGGAACAACTAAAAGAATCAGCTTTGACATTTAGGCATATGGTTCGTTGCACATGAGAAATAATCAAATAATGGATACAAGTAGCCATAGAGAAAAACGGGTTCCTACTTAATGCTATCGATTTTGTGTCTGAAAAGAAAAGCAAAGAATATTGTGTCCAGGTTGGTATAGATGTTGCCTACTAGTTCAAAAAAAACCAGAGGAGGGATCTTTTCATTTGTTCTAATGATGGAAATAAGGAGAATAAAGCTATTTGCATTAAAAATAACTTTAAGCATTTCTATGGTAAGTGTACAGTATATATTAATAGTACAGTTGTGAAATAATGTAGCATTTCACACCATAATATGGCATATTTTGGTAGTTCAAAGATTTTCCTGCAACCGTCTATCTCATATTTATTTGATTAAAAAAGGAGGATTGATGCTCTACCTTCTCAACAACAATTCAGAGAACTCTCTGCAAGATTTTGGACCTGATTTTCATTTAAAGAAAGATAATGACTTTATAATCTGGAGGGACCTAAACACACTTCAAAGTCCATTTTACAGCATCCAAGCAGTATTATGTTATTTTTTGGTCAGAAGAAATTAGATCTAAAAGGTCTCTGTACTTTCATAAGAAATGACACAGGCTTTTAAATTTGTATTGAGCCCAAAGTGTGGTCAAAACACAACAAAGTTTACAGTTGTGTTTGCTTTTTTTTTTTTTAAACAGAGCTGTTACATTTACAAAAGCTATTACAATGTGGGTTTGGCAGATAGAAATTTTATGGACATGTAAGTCTACAACCATGGTCACAGGGAAAATAATGGCCTGTCTAATTAACAGCTAGAGCCACACAGGGAGAAAAAATATTCTTTGATTATTTCTAGAATTTTTATGATTAGAAATGTTATTTAGCCAGGATCATTGATTATTCATACAGTTGCCTGTTTTTTTGTCTAAATTAGGAAAAAGTAGCAGAAATGTGGAATGTAGACTCTAAGCCTACTTTTCTTCCTTCTTTTAACACTAACAGGCTTTGTACATGACATGTATGGGAAGAAGTGATGCCACAATTTATGTCAAAAGAGTGAAATCTGGGAGATGAATCACAGTGAATAGATACTCAAATTCTGACAGATGTCAGTTTTGCAAAATATATACAGTTCTGTTCAGCAAGCTCAGTATGTGTCTCTGGTGATTCAGATTTATTTGGTTGAACAGTTAATCTCTGAAAAACAGTTTTTCAGTATTCTGGAATGGCTTGTCAGAATCCAGCTGCCAAATACCCTGAGCATCTCTGTCTCTACTCATCTTCCTTCCTCCTGCTGGAGCCCTTTTATAAAGGGAAAACAAATGGTCCATTTCCAAAAACTCTGAACAGATTAACATGTACCATGATTTTTCCAGACACTGTTATTCTGGAGAACCATGGTACCAGAGGGAAAACTGGTAAAACCTTTTTCCTTGCATCTTAAAGCTGCTTCTTCTTGCTAAGAGTGGGAATAGAGTAGATAAAGCAAACTACCTGACTTAAAACAGAATGAAGAAGAAAGGGTAGTCATGGGTCAGGTAGAGGTACAATATTTCTTACATAAGAAGCACAGCACCAGCTAAGCTTGGTAAACAGAAAAGAAGGAAAGGAAGTTCTTTAATTAGCAGAACATGTAATTAAACATGAGTCCTGGTGTTCTTTTGCTATCATAAAACATATCTGATATGCAAAGTACATCTTATTCACTTCTATGTTCTGACATATTGCGTTTATACTGGTGATTTTATTAGTGCAGTCAGACTGACAGCAGCATGTACTAAGAATTTAAAGATTAGAACCCTGTTATTACAGAGAACAACATAGGTCCATATGATGGATTTTGCATTCACCCCTAATTAATTATTTATTCCATGACACTGTGAGAGCAATAAGGTTATGCCAACATTCTAGAAGGTAAGCAGACTGTCCAAAGTAATTATAGATCTGATACCCTGGCATCAAAACATGCCAATACAATTGAAATTTATTAAGAATTTTTTTTTAAAAAGGGATTAAATATTGGAAATTTAATGAATGCCAGACAAAGCTGATGTACAGAAAATCACTCTAGTCAGATTGTTTGACATTTATATATTTACTAATTTATAGAGAAAAAACATACAGATTCTTATAAGGCAGTTGAACTGTGGCTAACAAAAAACAACTTACCTAATTCATGAATGAACCTTTTGCAGTGTTAACAAGGCACATGCTACTCTGGTTGAAGGACTTGGAAGACAAAATGTAGCTGTTGATTGGGAGCCATCATGAATGAAGTTTACCTTGCACAAGGGTTGGCACATGTTATTAGCAGGCTGGTTGATGGCTAATGCTAATCCATACTTTCCCCATTATTTTAACAAATAAATGGTATTAAGTGCACGTGGTAACATGTGGATAATGTAAAAATAGGAGAAATAGTGAATACTGAGTGAAGCCAGGGAAGTCTTATGGGACCACTTGGACTGGTTGAATAAGTTGTGGCCATTCAAAGGAAGTTGTACTGTAGCACTGACAAAAGCAAGATCATATCTTTACAAGCAGAAAACATGCTGTCTGTTCATCTGTAGGAAGGGGAGTTATTTCCTGGAAAACAGATTCTGAAAAAGATTTCAAGGTCACGGTAGACAAATGAGTCAACATGGGTTCCTACTGTAATGATTTGGCAAAAATAGGTAAATTGAATTGGAAATGAACTACTTCAGAAGTCATTTAAATTTTGCATATAGAATTGGTGCTGGAATCCTGACTAACTATGAGACTTGCATTTTAAAAAGAATGGTGAGCACTTTGAGTAGATAGAGAGACACAGAAATAATTGTGGAGAATTACTTTGAAATCCGAAGAGCCCAATCTGCCTATTTCATTTTTTTTTTTTTTAAGAGAGGGAGAGAGAAATTGTTCAGAAGTGATTTGATTACAATGTATAAATATGTTCCTGTAGATAAAATCTGACATTCTAAGGAGCTATTAATTTTAGGAAATTAATAGGCTACTGTACTATGCCTATTAATTTTAGGCATAGTACAGTAGCATACTTCTATTCTGGAACATGGCTCCAAATAAGTCCACATTAGGAAGAAAGCTCAAATTTTTTTAAAAGTGATGGACTAAACTATAGAGAAAGATGGAGATTCTTCAACCCCTAGGATGAACATTTGAAAGTTTCTCTAAAAAATATGAATAACCTTCAGATCAAAACTGGACTGAGGGTTATTTTCTTGCATTTGTGAAAAATAAGTAAATAGCCTTAGTGGTGATAAAATTAAATAGACTGTGATATGCCAGAGATCCCATTAAAGGATTTTTAAAATCTTTTCTGACCTATGAATTTACTGAAAAAAAAAATGCATTTTACTAACAAAAATACCTCAAAAGAATTTTTAAGTTCTAAGTCATGCATTCAGAAGGGACAAAACAGAATGTGGGCTTCCTGAACAAATTTTCTCCAAACTGTTATGAAATAATCTAATTACATGTTCTTAGATATTCAAAATCATCCATGGAAAATGGATAATGCATAAAAGCCTCTGCCTGGATAGAGCATTATGGAAATAATATGTGGTCATGCAATTATAAACTTATTCTAACAAATACACATGAACAAAACTACTGTCATTCACAAGCTTGTGAATGCTTGTATCTGTAAAATCCGTGACTCTTTAATGGTAGCAGTGAGAAAGAGGAATGAGAAAGAGGCCAAGGCAGTTAAATAGGAAGAGTATCCTGAAGGCAGATCTCTCTGAGATGGCTATAAAATGCTTTTAAAATATAGTGGAAGAAAAATACCACTTTTAGGGTCTGTTTCTGCATTCAAAAGAATTATTTAGACCCAGTTCCTCCTTTCTTTTGTTCTGTTTTAGGTTAACTTGGAAGAAATCTTAAAGGGTATTATGTTTAACTACTTGTCAGATTGATCGGTTACCTTGTTTGTCCAAGCATACTAAGTTGGCTGAGCAGAGCTTGATGGGAGTCTGGAGATGCTGGAATGAAAGAAAAGAGATGCCATTTCTCCAAATTTTGTGCATGGTTCTCCAGTCTCAGGGATGATGGAAAACTATGATTGAAAAGCTGTGAGAACTCTACGTTTTATTTCACATTTCTGTGGGCTGAAAATGCAGATAGAAGAAATGTCATAACTCTCTGAATAAAAAGAGAACAAGAACTTAATTTTAGTGATTTCTCCCTGTTCTTAGATGCATATAATGACATAGGGATGGCTTTTTTCTGATATGCTGTCTCAGGATGAACTTCAATGGGATTTTCTCATGCAATAGTAATAGTCAAAGGAAAGCAATACAAAATAAGAAGCAAATATATAAAACCAGTGAATCCATGTGCTCTTCTGTTTACAGTCTATAAACTTATATTTTACATGATATACACTTTTTTGTTTAATAAAATTTCATGGCATAAAGCTTAGATGTTAATTTCCTTTTACAACATCTTCTTCCTCATCACCCTTTCATGAAATAAGGAATGAAACCAATGTAATAACTTCTTCACACTAAACGGAAAAACTGCAACAATCTTGGTGCCTCTAGCAGGATGCAGTGGTGGGAATTATACCTTCTTGTGAATGTTTTCCTGATTTCAGTGATATTCTTCTAGTATCAGTGAGCCAAATTATGTTCATGGAGTTTCCTTTATACTCTTTTATACAACTTCTTATACCACATTAACCACAGTGCTAATATAAGATGTGTGCTTTTGATGTTTTTGTGACCTACTGTATTTAAATATGAAAAGAGGTTGTATAAGGTGCAAGTGTGGTCTTCATGATTTGAGAATTAAATGGAGAATAAAGATAATTACATTCAGAGGACAAGAATAGTATACCCAATGGGAATAATGATAGGGAAATAAAAGTTACTAACACCGGTGTGTAAGAATATAGGAAATTTAGAGTTCTTACCTGAGAAAACAGGAAACCTGTATTATGTGCCAGAAAGAACAGGAACTAGAAATTGCAACTTCACTAGCAAGGACTTTTAATTAATCTTTCAATTCTAGGGTGGTACAATGGGATTGGCATATATCAAAATTTGTTTGTTTTTGAAAAGAGAGGAAAAAACTACAGGATTGTTGTTTTGACCTTGATGTTGTGCAAGGTCTTAGAAAACATTTGAAAGGAAGAAGCAATCAAGATCATGGAAGTAGAGGTAAATAGAGAATGGGATAAAATGAAATGGTTTTAGTAAAAGTAGATAATGTCAGACAAACCTCATCTTTCTCTGATAGAACAAGGGTTTTCTTCAAAAACGGCAATGTAGTGGACCCAATATATCTGGGTTTAAGCAAAACATTTGAAACTATTTTCATGGAAATCTTTATTTAAGCAGAAGAAGACATTATTTTGATTTAAAAACTATCTGAAGACTTACAGTGACTTTTTTTAAAGAGAGGTTGTAAAAACACAGAGAATTGATTTATGGAATTTTCCAAAATTCATCTTGTGACTGATTCTCTTTATTCATTTCACATTAATGACCCTAATTCAGAACCCAGTTTGTGCTCATGAAATTTGCAGATAATGGAGAGTTAGGAGGTATTAGTAATATTGAGTAGAATCTCAGTTATGTCATTCTGCCTATCAGATAGGAAGAATGACATGACAGTCAGCAGGAATCATAACAACGAGAAGAAAATTTAATACTGCAAAGTCATCCATTTAGGCCCTTCTGCTGTGAGGTGGAGGCTCATTGGTCGGCAGGGATGCAGGAATTCAAACCTCAGTGTTTAGTAAGATAAATGCACTAGTAGTATTTTTCTGCCATGAAGACCTTGTAAATATCAAGCCCAGATTTCTCCTTGGATATTGGAAAATATTGATACAATTAAGACAAAATACTGTTAGATCTCATCTGGATTACTGGTATCAGACTGACTTTCTGTATTGGAAAAAAAAAGTGAATTTTAACTGGAACAAACCCAGGCAAGGTCTTCAAGGACCTTTAATGGAATGGTAATGGAATGGAATGGTCTGTTGAGAGGAGATTACAAGAACATGGCTTGGTTTGGCTGACCAAGAGGAAGACTCAAAGAGGATATGATTACTTTCTAGAAATATATTTGGGGTCAAATAGCAAGTAGGGAGAAGAACAATTAAAGCTAAAAGATAAGATCAGATCAATATGAATTAATCAATAATGCATTTAGACAGGAAGTTGAAAGAAGTTCTCAAGCTATCAGAAAAATGAACTTCTGGAACTGTCTCCCAGACACAGTAATGGGTGTAAGGAATCTTAATGGCTTACAAGGTGGAGCTTTTTAAATTTAGAGCGGGCTAGAGATGGTCATGAAGTTAAAAAGCAAAGCTTGTGAAATGACTCTTTGTGCATTTGGTTTTCTGTCATTCTTGTAAGAGCACTAAAGGAAGGTTTGCTCTCCATGAACCCTTGTGTCAGGAAGTGTTTGGTGGCACAAGCTCTGCTGTAAAATTATTAAGTAAAAGAGAATAAAACCAGAAAAGCTGATTATGAGATACAATGGCACAGGCAAAATGAAAAGCTAAGTACTGGTGTGGTTTCTGTCCTGTGGATGTCAGGCATGTCCAGGAAAGTAAAGCAACTGTCTGTTTAAACCCAGGTTTCAGGATGGGCTTCAAGGGTTTCTATGGCTGATATGTGCAAGGACAGAGGATTGAGCCCACCCATACCTACTTATTAGAAAAGGTTCTTTATCTCTTGGTGGATCATGAGCTTTGAGTAGCAATTGCATTTAATTGTTGTATTTAATTAATGTATCACATGCTTCTGAGTTTCCATTCATTGCCTGAGGAAGAGGAAAAAAAAAATTATTGTTTTCTTCATTCCTTTCTGGTAGTGTAATTTCATTTTTGAAATATTTTTCACTCTCCCAACTTTCTCTGATGAGATTAGCCATGAGATGAGCTTTGATGGGATTTTAGTTTTGCTGCACTGGTTTCAAGTCAGAATGAAAATTGTTTTAGTGGTCAAGTTGGCAAGGATCTTCTTGAGACTGCAGAATGGGCTGCATAGAGGTAAATGTTGTACCTATTTATAAATGCTGTTGTGAAGGATACTGAAATTATAATCTAAATGCAACAAAGCAAATTTATTTATCAGAGACTTTATTTTCAGATAGCTGCACTAGACACTGGTATTCAGAAGAAAGCTTTCTTATGGAAGAAAGAAATTTGTAAAATTATAAGTTATTAAAAAAAAAAAAATAAGTCTTGAGAGTAGGTTTCTGACATTTTGATCTTTCTCAAAATGGCAGATGCATTCCCAGTGTTTGTCGTTCCAGGGCACAGATATTGCCTTTAAGCCATCAAACACTGTTTATGGGATATGGTGTTGAAAACCTTTCCTTAAGGGATCCAGAATACATTGTATTCAGGGATACAGTTCTTAGCTTAAGAACTGTGTCTTTCATGCCTCTCCATTTTAACCAAAAAAAAATAGGACATCTCCTAAAAGATCATGTAGGTGTGGCCAGTACAGTGTTTTTCATGGAGTCTTTCGAAGGAGAAATTCTCTCATAGAGACTAGAAGAAACTATTGGGAAGCTATGGCCACCTTCTTGGCTTATAGGTTTCTTTTTTAGTTTCTTCCTCCCTTCCCTGGGAGGAATGTACTCCTTCTGCCCTCTACCCCTGATTTGCTATTTTATAGCCTCCCCTACTAAGAAGAGAAAGAGCTCTTCTTTCTAGTACTCTAACAAGTCACAGCTGTTAGTTCAAGAAGCATGAAGGAGCTACTTTCCTGTTTTCACACAGTGGGAGAATTTAAATGCAAAGTGAACCAGGAAGGGGTTTATGGGTGTTATCCCTGACACTGAACTGTTTAGGGGTTTCCAGCAGCAGAAGTTTTGATTTTGTCAGAAGAAATGAAGGAAAGCAACTCCTGTAATATCAGCAAAGAAAGGAAGAGAAGGTGCTCTTGATCTGTTGATCTGTTTAGTCAACAACCTTGGATCCCATCTCAGGGACAAAAGCTTCTTGTATCTAGACTGACTAGATCATTCATCCATAGCAATGTGCCACTTAAACTGGCCTGGCCAAGATACCATCACCTGATGTCTTTGGAGGTATTTATGAAGGAAATGTCAAATAATCAGTTACTGCTGCCTTATCATCTCTAGGAAGCATTTTCTCTGGACTAAATGAAAGTCCAGGAAAATTACTATTTTGTGTAAGGGAAGTCAAAGTTTAAAGACAACCAACTTCAGGTCACCAAATTTCTGAAACTGATAGATCCCATCTTGCTGTCATAAAACCCCCAGAGTTGGGGGCCTAGCTTTAAAAATTCCATTTAATAAAAACCATGTTTAAGCAAGAGAACACCTATGAAGCCATTGCTGATAGTTCAGGTAGCTCTAGAGTTTGCCTTTTGACTAAAATTTTCTTCCAAGCATTCTGTAGCATGGGCAATTGGCGCTAAGATTCTACTCATCTATCACCCATTCCTCTGGCAGGAAACCTGGTTTCTATACCTGCCAGTGCATGGGAATTCAGGCATTATGCTCTTTCAGGGGAATACTTCTGCAGATGATTTTCCGACTGGCTTGTGGCATGCCTTGCAAGTGTAGATATATAGTCAGGTATACTCACAATAAGTGATCAATTAAAACCTTTTCATTTTTCCTTAGATACAGAAAGAGAGAGGGAAAGTGGGAGTTTTGACATGGGGAAAAAAGAAGCAAAGCAAGGTCTTTATTTTGTCCACCAGGTGTGTACAGTTAGGTTTAATTGTTCTGTCTAAAGCTTTAAAAAGTGGTATTAAGTGTGCCTTCTAGAAAACAAAGAAGTGGACAAGAAGAAAGAATTAGCCAGATGGAATTGATGTGGTGACACCAGATGCCTTGGGTTGGTTTGTTCATTGGTTTACTTTATCAATTAAAAAAATGAGGATCAGTGGGGAAAAAAAATAGCATAGAGGGCGAGTATGACTTTCATTTGTGTCACAGCACAGAGCAATTTTTGGAAAGTGCCAGGTTCAGCATTCTTCTTAAACTTTTCCTAGTTTTGGTTTGCTTAAGGCACCAATTTCTGGTCACTGGTTCGTGGGGCATTGAGCAAATTGAGCCTTCTTTAGACAGAAAGCAAGCATAAGGAAGATTGGAAAGACCAGAAAAGAATTTGTGGGAGAACAAGGCACACTACTACTTTGGGAAAGAATATGTTAATAGGAATATTAGTTCATATTCTAAACATTAAAGAATCGTTAAATATTTCATTCATTAAAGATTCATCTAAATGTGGTGGCACAGATACCCAGTGTCTCCTCACTCAACCATTTGCATAGGTTTTTCAAAGACAAATTTTAAAAAGCCCTAAAGGAGAGATAATAGATATTAAACTGGGTGGGAGAAGATGGGCAGGCATGCATAGCAATTCCAATGGTGAAATTTGTTCCTTTCCCTGTCTCCTAAGTTGTTCAGTCTAACAACTTTCCGGTCTACAAACCTAAAAATGTTGCCAAATAGCTGCAGAAAAATAATTTCCAGAAAAGGGTGGCATCTGATTTATTTCCTGCATTGTGTCCTGCCCTGTTGTGGTTTTGGCTGCAAGATTGCAAGTCTAAAACTGAGAGAAGTGTCATCAACCCCTAGAGACAGTGTCCAAACAATTGAACATGTTTGGAGGAAAGGTTTATTCTTTGGCTCTCTCAATACTTGTGGCTGCCAATTATTGAGTAGTTATGGCCAGACAGACTCACTGTGGTTCATGGCTGGCTCTCAGGTTCAGAAGTATCTGGAATTTTTCAAGGAAATCTAGGGAAGTGTCCAAATATTTCCTTAATGTTCCTTTGATATTTTGTGCTGCTGATGGCCCTTAGACATGATGGTTTCTCTCAGAAGAAATTTCTGACTCTTATCTCAGAGGCTGGGCTAGGATAAGAACTTAAATAGAGAAATGAGAATTCCTTTTCTGTTCATCTGAGAAACTGGATTCACTGAGATCTCTTCAGCCCAAGGCAAGTAATTTTTAGAAAGATCTGAAAGCCACTGAATTCCCAGCCTGTTTTCAGGGCTTGAATGAAACTTGGCTGTTGCAGGAAATCTATCCAGTTCTGGGATCAACAGCAGATAGCAGTCCTCTCTTAGGAACTGGCTACTTTCAAAGACAACAAGAATCTGTCAGACCAAATCAAGAGAGAGTGCAAAAAACAAACCCCTCTTGCCATTCTCCCTCTTCTTGCCCCTTGTAAAATAAATCAAAATTGCCCCTGATATTCAAAGTTGAATATAGATACATTTGTATTTATGAGTGAGAGATCTAAAGCCAGAGAGGAGATGGTATTATTTCTCTCATGATGATCCTTTGTCTTGCCTTTTCTTCAAATTATTTGTTTGGAAGGTTCAAAAGAGTAAGGATTCTGACAAGAAACACAACCAAAGTCTTGTCCCCTTCTTCTGGTATCTTTTTCATGAAACCCCTGAGATTAGCTCAGTTGATCAGAACATGGTGCTAATAATGCCAGTGTTGTGGGTTTGATACCTCTATGGGTCTTTCATGTAAGAATTGGGTTCAATTATCTTTGTCCTTTCCAATTCAGAATAACCTATGATGAACTGCCTTTGTCTGTGAAAAAAAAACCCTTGAAGAGTAATACATGGTCATTGTGAAAATGTCAATCATAGAAGACATTGCCAGGAGAAAGAGTTCCAGTTCCTGTATTCTTTTCCCAAACACACACACACACACAATACATATATATACTGGATTTAAATTTCTGCAATTAGGACAAATACATCAGTAGAAGGAAATTCTGCATGCTTTACTGGAGAATAGTAATGCATCCTTTCTATATTCAGGTTGATTTTGGGTCTCTAGGCTTCTGAATCATTTCCACCTATTTCTTAGTAAGACAAAAAAGTACATCATGTTCTCGGTGGGTTGTGACCATTGCCTTTCAAGTTGCAATCCTTCAGATATTCATTAGTCCTCAGGCTATCATTAAAGGCTTGGCAATGGTTTTATCTTATCTTTGTTGTTAATGACTGCAGGTGCATATCTAGAGGACTTGCTTATTAGAGATCATTTTTACAGTAGGCAAGTTCATGCCTTCTGGGAAACATTACTTTCAGAATCTTTGTCAAAATAAGACTTTCTTTTGCCCCATTTCAGATGCTTTCTTTGACAGAGGCCACTTGGGGTCTCAAAAGGGCTCTAGTTTACATGTGCTTAGACAGCTTCTAAAATTTAGTGTAGACAGAAGATCAAGCTATGTCCAGAACAGAATACACAGGTTACATTATTTTGTTAATTTTATACTGAAGAACAATATGCACTTTGGATATGATCTATATCAGAGAAAGAGAGTTTAAAGTACAAATTAGCATTTGAAGTTTGGACTTGATGCATTTTCCATCAATGCATCAAAGACTGGATCCAATACTGACCAAATATACTTTGATGAATGTGTTCTTCCTTTAGCCTGCTCCAAAAGATTGGTTTCCAATCAAAATGATTAGTTTCCAATCAAAAAAAACCTAAGCAACTCTTAAATAATAGAATACCAAGTTGGATGGAGACCTTGAGAATCATCTGGCCCAACCTTTTCTGGGAAAAATACAGTCTAGACAAGATGGCCCAGCACTCTGTTTAGCTAAATCTTAAACTGTCCAACAGTGGCAAATCCACAACTTCTCTGGGAAGACTATTCCAATGGTTTATTGTTCACATGAAAACTTTCCTCTTGTATCTTACAGAAATCTCCCCAGGATTAACTTGTACCCATTAACCCTCATCTTTTTCATGGAACTCCTTGAAAACAAAGGAGTCTCCATCTTCTTTGCCCTGTAAATACTGGCAAATGATGATAAAGTCTCCTCTCAGCCTTCTTTTCTCATGCTGAACAAGACCAGCTCTCTTTTTTTCTTGCACAGGAGGCTTCCCAGCCCTTTCATCATCTTTGTGGCCCTTCTCTGGACCCTCTCCAGCCTATCCACATCTTTATTTTGTATAGCAGGGACCAAAACTAAACACAGCATTCCAGGTGTGTCCTGACAAACACTGAGTGGAGTGGGATAATGAATGACTTCTTCATCTCTGCTGCTGATGCCCTTTTTGATGCAACCCAGCATCCTGTTGACTTTCTTTGCTGTAGTAGTACACTGTTCTTTCAGATTGAGCTTCTAGTCCACCAAGACTCCCAGACCCCCTTGACAGAGCTGCTCTCCAGCCCAGTAGATACCAGCCTGTGCTGCAATCCTGGATTATGTTTTCCAAGTGCAAGACCTTACACTTGTCCTTATTGAACTTCCTAAGGTTCTTGTTAACCCACCTTTCCAGTCCATCCAGATCTTCCTGCAGGGTTGGCTCTCCCTTCTGAAGAGTCCACTCCTCCCAATCAGTTTGGTATCATTGGGAAACTTTGGCAGAGTATGCCTGATCCCACCTTTCAGATCACTTATGGAGATATTAAACAGTGTTTGGCCCAATATCAGCCTCAGGAGATCCTCCACTTGTGACAGTTTGCCAGCTTGAAAGGGAGCTAATCACCACCAGCCTCTGGCTGCAGCCTGTAAGCCAGTTCCCCACCCACCACACAGATCACATCAATTTCTCTAGGAGGAGGCTGTGGGAAACCATTTCAAAAGCCTTGGAAAAATCCAAGTGTCAACGACCACTGCTCACCCCACAACAGGCAAGCAGGTTACTTTGTCATTGAAGCTGATCAGGTTTGTCAAGTATGACTCGGTGAATCCGTGCTGGCTTTTCCCAGTCACATGTTTCATCTGACTTGTGATAGTCCCCATGATAATTTGTTTCATAACTTTCCCAGGGACTGAAGTAAGACTGGTGGACCTGTAACTTCCTGGATCCTCCTTTAAGCCTTTCTTGTAGTTGAGGGTGAACTTTAGTCTTCTTCCAGTCCTCTGGGAGGCCCCATGGTCTCCTTGATGTCTCAAAGATTTGGAGAACAGCCTTACAATGATATCAGCCAACTCTCTTACCCTTGGGGTGATTATTGTATATCAATTTGTAGGGATCAAGATCCTGCAATAGCTGGCATACGAACTCTTTCTTTACTGATGGTAGGTTTGTGTTTGCATCAGCTTGGATTTTTGCTCCCAAGATATGCACCCCAACAGTGTTGGTAAAGAGAGATGTGAAGAAAGCATTGAGAACCTCTTCCTTTCAGTGTTGTTGGTGATGGATTCACCTCTCTGTATAACAATGGGCCAATAATTTCCTTCTGTTTCTGCTTGTTGTTGACATAATGGAAGAACACTTTCTTGTGTTTTTTTACATTTCTGGGCAATTTCAATTTGAGCTAAGATTTTGCTTTTCTAACTGCACCTTTGCACACCCTGGAAATGCTTTTGTAGTTCTCAATGGGTGTTTGTCTGCTTTTCCATTTGTTTTGAGCGACTGAGATGCTCTCAGATAAGCCAAAGGGGGTGTTGCTCTGCCTACTTCCTCTACCTTTAAAGGGTAATGAACTGCTTTTGAACTTCCATGTTTCTCAGGAGAAAAATGCCAACACAGACAAAACTTTGCAATCAGTACGCTATGGCCTACCATTCACATTAACCAGCCCCCTTTTCTGTTGGCCAGGCTACAGTGTATAGCACCAGTTTCATGATAAAATGTGTTCATTCTCACAGAGCTTTTCCTTTTAAAGGGGAAAAAAAAAAAAAAAAAAAAAAAGAGGACATCCAATCCTGGGCTTTAGGAATCAAACATCATCTCAATAGGCTTATTGAGATGGTATCTTCTGTTCCAGGGCAGTCCACTTGCCAGATTAATGCCCATTAGAGTCCCTAGAAATTGTGACATCCACAGCATCGTTCCATTGCAAAGGTGCGAGGATGTTTCTACCCTTGCTCTGGTTTGCCAACAGCTCATCAGAAGAGATTTATGTCTTCTGGATGTGTGGTAAACATGCACATTAACAGAGCTCTTCCACATTCATTGCTGGAAGGAAAAAATGTCATCTTCTTTTACTTCAAGAGAATACTTGAACCCCAAGCTGCTTCTGCTTCTGAAACAGAGAAGCTAGAGCTTATTTTCCAGGTGCAAGACACAGACACAACTGAAACAAAATGTAAATAACCAAAATCTCTCACTCCTTCTTCTGAGATTCTGAACAAGGAAGCAAACTCAGTCTTCCATAACCAAGTTACACAGCATTTGAAAACAGTGCTTTACCTCTCCCTAGTTGGATTCTCCACTCAGCTAAACAATCAGCTTTAACTTTGCTTAGTCCAAGCTTCTTTGCACAGAAATTGCACAGGAACCTCCTGCCAGCCTGATATTTTCAGTCTTCCCATTGGATCTCTGCTGGTTCAGAGTAGGAAGGGATACTATAGAGCAATGGAGTTATACCTTCACTAATCATCAATCTCACAGGCAAAGCTTCAGACTAAGTTATCAAGCTATTAAAATCACAGATATGAGGTAATACTTTTATGAATTAGATGCAGATTAAAATGCAGAACTGTTAGATTTTCCACATGACAAAAGGTTAATAACGGGGAGCCACAAGGTACGATACTAACTACTCCTATTGCATGTAGTATATTGAGCAGTTACTTATAAAAGGGGGAGTGAACAATGAGATGGCAGATATTGCAGATGAAATGAAAGCATATCAGTAGCTGGAATTCATACCCAGCTCTCCTAAGAAATCTCCTTGATCCATTGCATTTTTTTATCACTGCAGATTCTTTTAGTCCTTTTCACTGTTTTCATGAATGTAACTTGCACAATACAACATCCCAGCAACCTTATGCTTCCCATTCTGCTGAGTGAGGTTTATAGCTTTTCATTCTCATTTTCAGCTTTGGGCTGACTTGTAAGACTGAATCCATGTCCCAGCCTGCAGACTGGAAGCACGTAATTAGTATGCAGGGCAGGTACTGAGGGAGGCTGTCTCTATGCGACAGCTCTCAATCCACTCCTCTGATTATTATGGCTCATAGAAAAGAGAATGTAAGTGAAATGGGGAAAAAAAGTGAGAGAAAAAAAACCACTGCATTTCCAAATATAAAAAAATGGTATAAAATGACTGGTAATATCAGGTAAGAGAATGTATCTGGTTCTGTATTAGTTGCCAGTCATTCCTCTAGTTAATTTAATAGCAAGTGTCTGTTAAAGATGATCACAAGGGAAGATGCCAAACCTCAAATACAAATTACCTGTTGAGTATTATTATATACCCTTTTAAGGGAGAGGGACTTTAATATGAAAAACATCATAGCACCAAGTAAAAATCTACTCTCTTGATAATTTTCTTGTTTTCCTGTTGGGCAGATGGCTTCCTATCAAGATAGCAAAGCTAAGTCCATTGTAAATATCTGTGTTTGCTCATAGGGGAAAGAACAAGGAAGTTAGGGAAAGGTATTATTATGATTTACCTGGGGTTTTTTAGGCAGCATATGAAACTATGGGAAAAAGAAATACTACCTTTGGCTGTTGTCATTCATCCTCGTGATAGAAAAAATATTTCATAAATAATCTGGTCCTCTCCTCTTTTTCCAGTTACACACATCCCAGGTGGCTTCTTATTCATGGCTAAAATACTGCCACTTCTGGATAGGAATATTGAAGCTGCTTAACAATGGATTTTTATACTATACAATAGTTTCAGGACTGAAAACTACAAAAGGAATCATAATTAATTTCTTCTGCAAATGATATTGTAGGGTGTAACTGCCTTTTATATGGAAGTTACTTTACCTAGTGCTAGAGCTCTTGTCTTACCCTCTAAGCCAGTGGTTTGCTTAAGAAGGTTCAATTATGCCATCTTCTTCCTCCCTGGGAACCTACACTAACAGTTAACTAACTGGTTGGGGTTGGGACAGCACTTTCCTTCCTGTTGGCTCAATGCCTTTGTGCTGGAAAGAGCACAAGATTTATGGTTCCAGAAAAATGGCAGACAAGAAGGGACAGGACTCACTAATCTGGTACTCTGAGTTTTCACCTTTAAGATGCAAGCCCTGGGTTCAAAAGCATTTCACATTTCTCTCCCATTATGCATTTTTTTGCAGCTCACCACTAATCCTTTTTGAGATTTTGATTGGGGCATTTAATATTCTGCTGGCATAGTACAGAAAGCTAAGGTACATAATTCTTGAGGGTCAGGCAAATAAAATTAGTTGTTTCAATATGTGCATTTTTTTATTGGAAGACAGTAGGTTATTTCAAAGAGTGCCTATTTTATCAGAAGAAGAACCTAGGATTTTAATTTTGGAAAATTTACTGTGATGATCTATAAACAGCTAGTCTGTTCAATAGTGAGTAAGATGAAAACAACATTAAAGAAATGATGGAGTTGAACTTCAGATGACTAATTCAAGATCAATTGTAATGCCACTAGGAGAGAAACATTTCCTGGCTTTAGGAGGTGCTGGATTTTAATGTTCGTCAATCATGTATAAGCCAGAATTATCTGTTTAATTGTTTGCATGCAGACTTATGTAAAATCAATAATCACCACTGTAAGTGAAAGCTATAATTCCATCAAGGAGAAGTGACACGAAGAATGGTGGAAATGAAGCCCAAGTCACTACACGTTAGAGCTGGAATTTCCAGGGTTTAAGCTGCTGTGTAGACAGTGTATGTATAACCTAGCATCTACACCTCTTTCTACTGTGAATTTACAGTTTATTTCACAGTCCATTTTCTGTTTGGGGATGAAGCTGATGGTTTACATAGCACAATAATTTTAATTTATTACTAATTTTGATGGGACTAAAACACTCACACTAAAGGGACAGATATTATTTTAGGGACCCTTGGCACAGTGATGACAGCACTAAACTGTAATTACAATTAAAAATTTTCTCAGTATTATATTATGGCTAGTGTAGCACAGAATTTGTTATTAGAATTGCCTAGGATTTCTACGGCAGAATCAATGTAGTACAATTTATAAATAGCTTAATACAGAATTTATAATACAATTTACGATTTCAAATCCCCTAGACCCTAACTTAACTTATGGTTTCTAGTCACCAAGACCTCTGCAGATCAGACTAGATCTTAATACACATTTTGCAGTGTCAATATAACCAGCATAACCTAGACTCAAAAATCATATAAAGAATCTAAGACACTTAATCCTCAGAGCAAATTACTGTGGAGACATCCTTGACCACGGGGGGATCACAGGTCTCACTGTCTATCAGCATTTCATGTCCAAGTTCCCCACTTAGGACTTGCAACTGCTTGATTTCGTAGACAGTGCTCTGTGTGCTGTTAGGCTTCCCTGTCCTGTGACAATATCTGGGATCTGGGACCTTCCAGGCCAGTAAGGAAGGAAGTAATCAGCCTGGTGTCCAGGAATCTTGAACTGGCAAGGAGGGGAAGAAGAAATCTGTTTGATTTGTGTGCTTGGTTCACAGGAACTTCAGGGCCTGATAATGAGGGGAAAGGGAACTCAGACACAACTTGCTCTGACACAGAGAATGTCTTTGCCTCATAACATGGTGCTAGTATGTTAGCCATATTATCAGGAGTCTTGAGAAGGGTGTACCAGTCACACCTTCTAGAAACATGAATTGATTTTCTATCTCTTTAAGATAAACACAAAGAAAACCCCTAAGTTCACACATCATGAAGCACTTTTGATGACGATTTGCATCACTTCTGAAACTAGGTTTTATTTTTCAAAATATTTGCATGGTACATGAATGGCTGATAAAAAATGGATATAATTGTCCTATTTTTAGGCAGCAGTCCTCCTCAACACAACAATTAAGTAAGCATCCTCTGCCAAGTACAAGGTAAATAATGCAGCTGGTTTCCTGGGACCTTGTTGTACCCACAGTTTTGACCATGTTGCTCATCTTGTGCTCTATGTGAACAATAGGAAAAGAATGAATTAAGATTTCATGGCAATCTGAATTTTAGTATTTTAAATTTTGAAGTGTTTGATTTTGCAGCCATAATATTCTTTTAATAAAACCTCTTTATGTGTTATCTCCTGTATTAATTCTATCATGTGGAACCACAGTAAGTTTCATATGGATCATTAGTAGAACTGGAACTTAGATGTGTTTGTGCAGACCTTTAACATTTGAACTAACTTAACAACAGGCAGCTATGCTTTATTACAACCAGCCTCTAAAGGCAAATGAAACAACCACTTTGCAAAGGGATTTAATTTTGCTGACGCCTGAGGAATGATGGAACTTGGGAAGCCGTGTCCTGCTGCTGTAAGTGCCTAATGGCTACAGACCCTCTGCTCTAACACTCTAAAGTCCATCTCCTGTATTTGGAAAGGAGCTCCCCATCAGCCCAGCTCAGCCTGGAGCAGGGCTATTGAGCAGGACATGCTTGATATGGATGAAATAATCAACAAATTTATGTAAGAATTTCTAGTATGTGCTGAGTATACACAGCTAGCTGTTGTAGGCTTTATTATGTCAGGTTATTTTCCACCTTACCAAGACAAATTACCTAGGAAACATAAAACAATTCTCTCTACCAGGGCTACTCTAGCGTTTGGTGTGCAATTCTGACACGTCAGGGTTCTGAACCTTCAGCAAATAAGTGTAAGAATTTTTTATCATTGACAAAACAGTATCATTGTCTGTAAGTTATTAATCAGAAAAGACAGAAATATCTATGCTGACACTGTAAAATGTATCAGCCTGAGGTGCAATGGTGCAGAAAAATTAAATTCAAATTACTAGTTTGGCAGTTACAAGCAACTAAACCAAGGTCTCATAACATCAAGTGTTAGGTAACTAACTCTCTGTTTAACCAGATCTTGACAAATGCAAAATGTTCCCAGTAAGATCTGACACTGTAATAGGGAGGATGAATGTACATAGATAAATGAGACTCAGAAAGCACAAGTGTTTAAAAACAACTCTGACAGAGATCAGCTTTGTTTCACTGCCAGTATTTAGGGAAATCAATAAACAAACTAAGCAGACTAATTGTTGCAAAATAATATTTTAAAGGGCTTTTGGATTCAGTATAATAGATTTTATTAGCAAGGGCGTTCAAAACAGAAGAATTTATCTTGATCATCTCCTTTCAGTGTTTTTAGTCACTATAAACTGTGACATTTCTGAAGACCTTTGTATGAAACATAGTCCCATAACAAAACAATTTACTAATTTTGGTAGTTGGCTGGAAACAAACCCACATATGGCAAGTGTAAAATGGAATAATTTTATCTTGCTATTTCTATCAGTTTCTATCTTCTGTAGTTCACTAGCATTTATGTAGTGCTGTTGATCATTAAGTGTTTTATTGTCAATTTATTCAAAGACACTAAAATAACTGAATTTTAAAAATAGAAATAGTGGCGGCTCCTTTTTTTATATAAAAAGCTAATTGGAATCTCTGTTGCAGTATTATTACCCATATTAGGTGAGACTTTCAAAAGTTCTAAATTTTGAACAAAATACTAACTGTGCTCTTAGATCAGAATTTCTAATTTAATACAGTTACCATAGATCCCCAGTAATTAGAAGTATAATTAATTTTCTAGCTGTATCAACACTGAACTTCTATATCAGAAATGGATAATCTGCCAATTAATGTGATAGTTGTTTGAAGAGGAAAATCTGGACATTTGCTGATATCTTTGAGAAGTACTAGGCTTCACCTGGAACATTATAGTTTACCTGACCCAGGCAAGAGCATAGTTTACGTGACTATGCTAAAATTAGAGATGCCCTATTCTATTCTGTGTGTGTCTGTATACCATAAACCCCTGTTTCATGCTGCTCTCTCCTCATCTCTCACCCATTATTACAAAATACAAGCTTTATGCCAAGGTTTTCTACTAAAGGGGAAGCTAATAGGTCTTGTGGCAGGAAAAACTTGCTTTGATTTATAGGCAAACAGTAAAGATTTGGCCTCTGCTAGACTTTATCAAGTTTAAGGTCTCCAGAGATATCCTGACAATTGTTCTGGTCTTGTAAGTGCAGATGCTTCCTTGCAAAACTTGGTGTCATGCTGGTGGACAGTGAGAAGCAGGAATTGATGGGAAGAGAGATAGCAAAATGTAAGGGTATTTCTGTTCCTTTTCATTATGTTAATAAGTCTCTACATGACTCCCTCCCAAATCTTCTGCTATATTCTTATCAGTGTCCAAATCCTCAATTATTTTTTTGCTGAGGATAAATAGTTTATTGCTCTCTTTGGGCTTTTTTGCAAAGTAATGAGCTAATTGTAAAAGGGATACTGCCCTACAATAATATGGCCTCTTATGTTTTTCAGAATTTTTAGGTGCTGGCACTTTCTTTATATTATGTTCCCCTCACCTTCCTGGGCTTTGTGTTTGTGCCAAAATAAGCATCTTGTGTAGAGGGAGATACTCCCTACAGTGTGCAGAGGGACACTGCATTGACAGGAGAAAAGCTTTTCTAGCATATTAGGAGGGAGCTCCCACCAAATGCACATAACACAGTGACTGAAAAATCATGCTAGCCTTGGCTTCATTTTGGGGCTGGAGCCCATGGATGTTCCTGGGGAATAAGACATCACTCATAAGAGGCTGAAGGGTTGGGTCATGAGAGAAATCAAGAAGTGAAAAGAGTGGCTACAAGAAATGGGGAGGAGAAATGACCACTTGTGGTGGCCATTTACTCACATATTTGCACTTTCTGAGCATGCTGTGAGTTCTGTTGCAAAACAAACTCTGACTTGTTTCCCCATTAGGAAACTAGACTCACTGCCTACCCTGATGCTTTTAAGATGTTTCTAGGTAGGACTCTATTTGTAACATCCATTCTGAATGGAAAGGCTCTCATGAGCCCCGGTATAGAAGTTTTGGAGGACATGGTAACCTTGATGAATTGATTGAAAGCTCATTTATTCTCTACCCATCAGGAGTTTAGTGCTTGATGAAATACTCATGTTTGCCTCCCTGTCTGGTAGGACAGTATGACCAGGAGAGCACAAGATAGATAGCACTGATCAAACTGTAATCAATATCCTAATGCAGAAAATACAGAAATCTCATGTTCAGTGTTTACATTGTGTCATGATGTCCTTGTATTCTTCCTTGTATTCAGCAAGGTTCTATAGGTGGGGAAGTGAAATCTCTTCTGAATAACTTTGTTGAAGGCCCTCTGCACCAGGTACAATTAACTAATCCCTTGGCCTCTTTCCTTCTGAGCATACTTTCTGGGTAACTGTCTTATGATCTTGTGTTAGTTTTGCACAGCCTGGTTTTTGGTAGCGGGGGTGGGCCACAGAGGTGGCTTCTGTAAGAAGCTGCTAGAAGCTTCCACCATGTCTGGTAGAGCCAATCCTTGATGGCTCTGAAGATGGACATGTCGCTGGCCAAGGCTGGGTCAGTTAGAGATGATGGTAACACTTTTGCGATTACCAATTTAAGAAGGAATCAAAACAAAAGTAGTGGCGCGGTTTTAATTCCAGCCAGACAAGAAGAGGTGAGAATATGTGAGGGAAACAACATGGAGACACCAAGCTCAGTGAAGGAGGGGGAGGGGTGCTCCAGGCTCAGGAGCCAAGATTCTCCTGCAGGGCATGGTGATGACCATGGTGAAGCAGCTGTGCCCCTGCAGCCCACGGGAACCACAGGGGATGCTGAGATCCAGGCACTGCCTTGGGGGAGGTGCCCATGCAAGAGCAGGTGGATGCCTGGAGAAGGCTGTGATCCAGTAGGAGACCCTGTGGAGAGAAAGGGCCCTTGCTTCCAGGCTGCAGCAGCCTGTCCTTGGAGGACTGCACTCCATGGAAGAGTGACCCATGCCACAGCAGTTTTGGGAGGACTGTCTGCCCGTGGGAGGGACTCACAATGCAGCAGTTTTGGGAGAACTGCTGCTCATGAGATTGGGCCTGTATTGGAAAGGTTCACAGAGAACTGTCTCCTGTGGGAGGGACCCCACGGTCTCACAAGAGAAGGACTCCTCTCCTGAGCGGTGGAAGCAAACCTTGGGTGACAAAGTGACCAAGACCTCCACCCCCTGTCTCCCTGTGCAGTTGGTAGGAGGGAGGGAGGGGTTTACAGGAAGAAAATGTGTTTTTAAGGGCTTGTTTTAGTTCTCATTATCATCTTCTGGTTTTGTTAGTAATAAACTCACTCTGTATCTCTAAGTTGAGCCTGTTTTGCCCTTGGAGTGTTTTGTCCTGCTCCTTATCTGAGCTCATGCCTTTGTTAGATTTTTCTCTCCTCTGTCTATCTGTAACAGAGGAGGGTGAGTGAGCAGCTTTCGTGGGTGCCTGCCGTTTGGCCAGTGTCAAACCACAACAGATCTCAAGGAAACACCATTTGGGTATGGTGGACCTAAGCACATCTGAGCTGGCCAACTGACAATTAATTTTTCTGTCACTGCAAAGCTGGATGCAGGAGTCAGGAATGTCCAGGCTTTGTGAACAGATCTCTGTGCTTATGGACATGAGGATAAAGCCCATCATCGTGCTGGGCAGGCTCCAATTGTTTGCACAGAGTGACTCCTTATCTAAAGTGGTGGAGTCACTGTCCATCCTCTCTCTGTAGAATGTGAAGCAGTCCTCCCCTGCATGCTCATCTTCTCCCATCCTCTGTTTGCTGGAGAGATGTGTATTTGATAGACTCTGCTATAGGAGTAAGCCAGATGATAAGTAGCAGAGGTGTTCTGTTATGAACAGAACAATCTCCCTTTGTCTAAGGTGAGGGAGAGTCCTGCAGCCCCAAACTGTAGTCATTGAGAACTCTTGTGTCCCATCCTACTGTGTCTAAGTTAGTTCCTCAAAATGTGATCCCATCCAAACTGATAGCAGCAGAAGCAGAAGTTGTAGTGAGAGGCACACTGTGTATGTATCGAAGTTGCAAAGCAGAAGATGATGGACAGTGGTGCCTGAAGTCCTGTTTGCATACACACAGGCTGTGTGACACAAATGAGTCAGGAACACCTGCTGCAGGGACTGATGCTACTGGGAGGCAGAGCCAGAGCATAGCTTTGTGTTGTTGTTCTTATCTGCTTATTCAGTGTATGCTCAGAGTGTGGGCACATCTTGTATTCTCTAAAGGTCCTCAGATTGGAATAGTGTGTGCAGCCCATATCACATGCCCAGGTATATAAAATGACATGTCTAACAAAGATGCAATGAGAATATATGTTTTCCCAGTGTAGCCATTGTCACGATAAAGGCTTACAGTTAGAAGTGATGAGAATGTATTACTGCATATATGTGTCTCTGTGTGTTTGCTTGTGAAAGACAGAGTGGTATTCGACACCTAAATTATTCAAAATATTTAATGCCATAATAAGATATAGCAGCAGGAATTTGTTTGAATTGGGAAATAAAGAATACATGCTAAGGATTTAGGATGTAATCTTGGCTGACACATAGGTGACATTCATTTTTCTCCCCTGTTGCGTGCTAGAGATTTTCTGCTGGTAAAGGGAGGTCTTTTAAAAGAAGTCCTCCTTTATCTTAGCCAATTGTATAGCAAAAAAAATACAAAAGCAAAAATTACAGCAAACTCTAAAGTAAAAGCACATATTTCACAAGTCTTAAATGCTCTACATTTAAATAGGAAAAAGAAGGAATTTGTGTAGAATGTTGTTGAAGCTATTAGAAAAATATCACTAGTTTGTATGTTTTAAAGGTATGCACAAAGGTTCCCAATCCATAATTTTATGAACACTTTTATCTTTAAATACATCTTACTTAGGCCCATATTCAGCAAAACATTTAAATACAGACATGAAGTTATTTATAGTCTAACTGCCCATGATTCGATTGTGTCATGGAGGAGCAAAATGCTCACCAAAGACACTATTTATGGAAAGGACTTGGGATACCATAACTTCCTGCATTACATAAACTTCCTGAGTCAAAAAACTAGAAACTGAGATAGGTTTGGCTCATGTTCCTTCAGTATGCAAGGTCTGCTAATGCACAGCAATTGGCACAGAAAGGCTGACTCAAATGAGGGCACAGCAAGGGGCCATCATAGCTGCATCCCATGTAAGTGCAGGAGCTGCAGGGATGATGGAGTAGCCCTGGAAATAGGATCTGCACTGCTAAGACTCCTGGCTGGTTGCAGCACAGAGACAGCCTGGGGGCTGACTGGCTGTCATCATCTAAGCAGCAAGTGTTGATTTGGCCAGAAAAAGAGCCATCCATTTTCTGGAAAGTTCCCTTCCTACTGTTCTATGAACTCTGTGGAGTTTTGCCAGCAGGAGCTGTGCTGGGCAGACTGAGAAATTCCTCCTCTTTTTCTTTTGTGTAAATAGAGTAGGAATTAAAGTAGATTCAAAGTGGATCAACCTGCAAAACTGTTAAATCCGTGTGAAACAGACAACCTGGCAGTCAACTGGCCATAGCTATAGCTCCAGTAGATCCCTTGGTATGCTGATGGAAGTCAGCTTATGCATTCTTACTGTCTAGGACAAAATCCAACATGCTTTATTTTCTGCTTCCTTCAAGCTCTTTCCTGAACTTCCAGTAACAAGCTGAAGTTGCTTTCTTCATGTCTTAGCCTAAGTACACTGTTGCTTGCATGATGCCCCAGGAGATGATAAACTCATAGGAAGCCATGTGATTCTTATGTACTTACCTGTAGGTTAGACCTCTCTGAGGTCCTGCACAGTGCTTAAATGCAGCTGCTGTAGTTTTGCTCAAGAAGAGTAGAAGGAGCAGAAGAAGGTTAAAGCTCAAATGGTATTAGTGGTTATTCACAGAGTGGACAGAAAAGGATACTGTGCAAGCAGAATTTTCTTCTGATTCAGCCTACACAGTTGATATAGCTCACAAAAAAACATGCATTACAACATTTTAAGAAGTACAGCAAAGCCCATTTCTGCATTCTTGGGTGCTTCTGCTAAGTCCAAAGGGCAAAGTTGCTTCAGCATAGTCCATTGTTTGTTTTGGAATCTCAAAGATTAAAGATGTCTATAAGTGTTGGTAATTCTCATGGTTATTGTTAAATATTTCCTTTTATTATCTGTATCATAGCAGCTACAGTTTACCAAAAAAAAAAAAAAGAGGTGAGTTCTTAAGTGCACCCTCACTGTTTCCTGTCTCTGAGCACAGGAATGTTCTGTGCGTGAGGAGACTCCAACTCACACGTCCCAGGAGAGCAGCCTGACCACCAGATTGCAAGCTGTTTTGGAGGCAGGCAGTCTCCACCCTTCCTATTGAAACTGTGCCATGCTGCAGAATATAATTTAAGTTCATTGGTTCAGAGAAAGAGAAGGGGGGTCACAGGGAGTAGAGAAAGCGTAAGAGAAAGCATGACTGTACTGGTTAAGGCACCCATCTGACACATAAAGCCTTAGATTCCTTTCCTGGCCTGCTTCTTAAGTATTTCATATAAATAGTCGCTGGATAAAATGCAGAAACAGATGTTTTGAATATTGTACTCTGAGGTGCCTAATTTTTCCCATGCTCTATATAGGAAATTTAGACACAGAACAAGAGGTTCTGAACTTCCCTCTAGGAATCTAGTACCTTTCACTTTGGTACTGTGGGGTTGAAGTTCTGAGTAATTAATTCCTATACTGGACCTGATCCTCAGACTATAACCTCAGAAGTCTATTTCAGAGATTCAGAGTCTCCATCATATTTCCCTTCACAGTGTATTTGGCACTGATGTTTTTTTTTGTATTCCTTCTTACAAGTGCTCCATTATTCCTTTGGCTCTTCTGGATAGCTTTAAAATTAAGAGCTTCAAAAATCAGGTCAGACTTTATCTTTGACTAGGGTACATTTTTGTTTTGACCTGTTACAGAATGCAGCCATTTTCCCATTACAGAAGTTTGACTATGCCTATTTTCAGATAACAAGCTAGATTGGAGTTGTTTTTCTAATCAAAGTTCGGTATTTTATGTGTTTCCCCCAAACACTGCCTGGATTGGAATAAATACGCAACCTTACATATGAAGTTTGGGATTATATTTGGAAAAAAACTGACTTTGAAAAATGTTTGAGGAAAATCACAGGAATCTTTCCCCCTCCACCCATTCCCCACCCCCCTTTTTTTCACTAGAACATTCATATAAGCAATACGATTGGCTTTTTGGGGGTTCAGTTTCTGACCTAAACTTCTACAGTTTTGCAGTGATTTCCTTAAACCTGACTGGTTCGGCATTCTGAAAGGGAACACTAGGAAGGGATATATGTGCAGTTCTTCACGACCAGAGGTGTCTCACTGGCGTGAAGAGCATTTAGAAACAGGCTGTGGTGGTGACATATGAGTTGCAGGACAGCAGTGAAGGCCAGAAGTGGCAGGCTGATTTTCAAACACACTTATTTAAGAAATGAGGTTTTATTCCTGATGAGTCAGGGAACGGGTGAAATTTTTAAAAAGTATTTATAATTTGGATTGTGAATTAATAGCATTGAATTGTATGCTTAGAGGTCAGGCTCACTCAGGTCTCTAAATATTTTAACAGTCCTGTTTTTTAACAGAGGAAAAACTGTGAGCTAGTGTTTTGAGTTACTCAGTTTGTTGGTTTCATCTGCTTTCTGGTGGACAACTGTGTGTGTCTGGTACATTTGTAGGCAAGAAGGGTTCTAGGTGACATTACTAAATGGGAATGGACAACAAGACCAAATGTTTCAACTTACAGGGATGTTTAATAGGAATTTCAATAAAACATAAAAACTTTTGGACCTGGTTTTCTCAGGAAGCTTTGGCAAAGAGCATTCAGTGCCATTCAGAATCACCATGCCTTGATAAAGTGGCCTGAATGTGTGCTGCCAGCCTTGAGCAGGGTTACTCTTTGCTGGCCCAGTTCTTTAAGATACCTCATCACACTCTTTGAATGTTTCTAGTGGTGGTAACAGATGTTTCATTGAGTTGTAGAAAGTGAGCTTGGGCTGGTGCTTCAGGAGGCATTTTTGAGGTGATGAGAAGAGCTACTAGCACAGGAAAATTTGGCTATAGAAGAGTTTTCTGTAGTGCCAGAGCATTCTCGCTTTTGGCCAGGCCACAGCATCTCATCTGATCACTGGGCTTGCCAAGAAACAGAGGAAAGAATTTGCCTTCAGTGGTTCACAAATTACACAGGTGCCAGTATGTCCTTTCCAGTCCCTTTTCTGGAAGCAACTCCTCCATCTCCAGTTACATATGATCACTCTAACATGCTTTATTACTTTCTCAAGCTGCAGCTTATTTCCCAGGTTCATTTGTACCATTTTCCTGGATTGAACCCGATTCCAAACATAATAGTATGCTGGCTTTAGCCCCATTCAGCATTCAGCTTGAGAAGAAATTATAGACACGGGCAGTGGAAGAGGACAGCCTGGGCCTTGTTTTGGTTACAAGGTCTAGGCAAGCAACTGAGTATTTTTTTGAGCACTTGTACAATGGGAGGGAGGGAAGGAGGGAGGGAGGGAGGGACGGAGGGAGGGACGGAGGGAGGGACGGAGGGAGGGACGGAGGGAGGGAGGGAGGGACGGAGGGAGGGACGGAGGGAGGGACGGAGGGAGGGAGGGAGGAAATATTTCCAGGTGCATTTCAAACCCTCCATTGTCACACATGGTGAAACTCTAATTGGAGATTTAAAGATACCTAGGGACCTAGGGTCAGGAATAAATAGCACCCAGAATATTTTTGTTTTCCACTATATATAGGGATGCAAGAGAAGCATTATTTACAGCTGTACCAGGTAGACAGAGTTTTATGTTGTTTCATCCCAAAATATAAAACCAAATCATGATCGAAAGAAACACAGTCACTCTGGAGGAGGAGATAGTACCTGTCTACAGCACAAGAGAGTAACACTATAAAACAGGACTGACACCAAAACCCTCCCCTTATCCTGCACAAACACAAGAAGTTTAAGAACAGAATATAGTTAACTAGCTTTGAATTTTAGAGATATGCTAAATTCAATACTTCCAGATTTGTGGGAAATGTCCTCGGAAAATTAAAAAGATCACATGTCCAATTGGTAATTTTATTTCTCATTTGAAGGGTTCCATATCCAACAACATGGACACAACTTTATGATGAAGTGATGAATTTTAACAAGCTTTTCTGGATTCCAAGTTTGCCTTGGTCTTTTATCAAACGGCTCAGCAGAGTTTATGCTACTTAGCTGTGAACCATAATAGTAGCAAATGAAGTAGATAGTGAAGATTTATATAGCTTTATATTTAATATGGGGAATTTCTAGAAGGAGTCTAAGCAGGGACTGTTGCCGAGGCTCCAAGCTTTGGCCAAGCAGTTCTTGGCAGGCTTCAGGGAGGATGGTGAAAATGCAGCTTTAAGCCATCCTTACATCATCCTAGGGCTGTCTCCCTGCCAGTGTGGTCCCTTGTGTAAACTGTAATACCAGCAGAGCTACTGAATTTTGCAGGGGCTACCACTGTACCCAAGAAACTACTCTGGTAACTGGGAATCCACGAGAAATAGGCTTGGCCCAGCCGTTTCTAAACTGTATCCCTTTCACAAGGACTCAGGAAAGGAAGAGCCATTGCAGTCTCTGCAGCGGCTGCAAACCAGCTGAGGCTTTGTCATATCTGCACTGGCTGATGCGCAAATAGCTGGCTGAGCTGCCTCACAGACTCCATTGCAGAGATAATGTGGCAAAAAACCAGCTTTCAGTGTCTGGAGGATCTGGCCCGTATGCCTGTGTGTGCATATGCAGATGCATGTGATGTCAGTGAATGTCCCCTGCTCCCTGCAAAGGTCACTTTGTCTAAGATTTTTCATTAGATTCAGAATAAAGCAGCCTGGAGAATGTAATGAAGGAAATGAGGTCTGAAATTTGTTTCCTAACATCCATGAATTGCAGTACCGAGCTAGGGGGAAAGCATTCAAATCCCTCTCTGCCCTCTTGGATAGAATTCTGTTTGTAGCTCTGTAATAATCAGCAGACATCAGTGTCTGCTACAACTGAGTATTTTTGGTATCTAATTGGCACTTAGATACTAATGTGATAGGAGCTTTAGAAATAGCTAAAGCAGATAAATATTGCTTCATTCCCTGTGTGTATGTCTGTATCGTCTGTGTGAAGCTGTGTATTAATGTGAAAAATTCCCTGTTGATTTTAATGGAATGCATCTCTCTGCAGAGAATTTGCTTCTTTCAAAGCTTCAGTAATGTATAGAAAGGATAATTTTTTTGTGTGCTGTGAACATCTAGAACGAATTCCCAAAGTATTATTTGTGCAGAAACTGTGAATGCTCCCAGCTTGCAAATGAAGTCAAATCCTTGTTCATGTTTACAGTAAAACAGCTGTTCTCAGCATTTCTCCCTGAGCCCCAGCTACTTTAGCTCTACCATACTCAGCCTTACATCATAGCAGCTGCAATAATAAGAGGCTGAAAGAGGTCAGAAGCAGCCAGTCCTGCTAAACCACACCTTTGTTTAAAAGAGATTTTGGATTGTAAAATATCTCAATTGCTAAATTTTTCAGCCTGACTGGACTCCATGCATGGGCTGGGTCTTCAAAGACCTAGCTCACCAAAAGCACATAGGCACTGCAGAGTAAAGCAGAACACAGGCTCTTTATACATTTTCCTGGGAAACTTTCTGTAGATCCAGACTGGGAAATGTTCCAAGGCTTCATAGAACTAAAGATAACAGTAATAAAAAATTGGACTGGAGCACACTGACTTTTAAATGAAATAGCTGAGCCTAGTAAAACTACATGGCAAAGCCTTCATAATTTTTGCAGCAAGACTTTACTAATTTACACAAATAAAAGTAAGATCACTACAGATCACTGAATTTTAACAATTAGCAGGTATGTAAACAAATAACATTCTAGGAAAAGAAAAAAAGCATCAGCATGTAAGTTGCTTTCAAAATTATAATTTATTTGTAAATATTTATGATTGCTCAAATAATAAATTATACTGGATATGTTTCATAAAAATTATTAGGTGTAAGCAGAATGTAAAATAGATTCTTACCCTGCACGGTCTTCAGAAAAGAGAGGGCATAGTTTTTGTGCTAAGTATGAAGTGTATGGTCTGTTCAGTTTCTGCAGTGTCTACATTGTAGAAATACATGAATAAATAGGAATTTAAATTAAATTTAAGAACGTTTTAACATTAGATGTCCTACATGTGATTTACTGAAACCTTTTCTGCTGAGTAGCAGAGACAGGTGGGTTTTAGCACAGAAAAGAAAATGTGCTCATTGCTGTTTTATTGCATAGGAATTGTATAAAAGACATCATTTTTATTTTACTGACAACAGAAATTCAAAAATCAAAGTAAGAAGAAGATAGGATTTGTACATTTGAAAAAATTACAAATACATTTTCAGGTACAGGGGGTTATTTTAACAGCATTTTCACAGTTAAAATTGAGCGTGAACATTGCACTCACAATTACCACCTGTGACACTAACAGCAACCTTTACTAGTCTTGTGATTCACAGTGTGATGTCACAGACTGTCAGATGATGTCACTGATGTCCTAGATTATGGCAATAGATTGGGACAGAGGGGCTGCCACAGCTGGACTGCTTACTGAGTTTAGCAGATTCCACAGCATGTTGCCTTCAAAAGTCATACTAAGTCCATCAAAAGGACTTAGTAAGAAATCCCAAATGTACTTTATAGTAAAAGAAAGAGGAGAAGAAGCAAGCAAAAGAGACCACACAGAAGAATTTGTAGCTTTCATTGATGCAGGTACTTGTAGTTGATACAGACACTTTTAATTTAGAGGGACTGCAGATTCCATTGATACATGGTAAAGACAGTGTGTCAAAATTGTAATAAATTGGACTATAGTTTCAGTATTGACTCGTAATGATGGTGAATTACTTGACTTGAAATAATTCTTTGAGATTCTTATAATTTCAAGTTGTAGGTGTATGAGGTATTGACCAGCAAAATAAAATGCATGCACTTTCTTGAAGAGTGTAGAGGCTAAATGTAGAAGGACTATGAAAGGTAATAACATCAAGCAAATTATTTTGTAGCAAAGGTACAAATGGTACTCCATGCTTTTTATCACAAAATCCTGTACAGTCTGGGGAAGAACCAAAGAACCCTGGGCCCCAAAAAAGCAATTTTATGTACCTTCATAGATATATATTATGTATACATCTATAATATGTACATATATATTTTGTATACATAACTTAATGCTGAGTGCTTTTAAAATATGCACATATCAATTACATAAACCTTTTGTAACTACATACCTGAACTAAATATTACTTAGCTGTGTGCATTTTTCTTTGAGTTTCACTGGTGCATTCAAAGCATGATCAGTTTGTTTCTTTTGGAATAAATTGTCACCTGAACCCCTGAATAAAAATATTGCTTCTACTCTGTCATATAGAGAGAATATATTCTGACTCTCGCTCTAGGTACAAATGTGTCTGTCACATTTGAAAAGGCAACAGTTAAATACATGTTTCTGCTGTCAGAAATGCAGCAGTAAAACCCTAAATAGTATCTATAGGATTAAGATTCAAGTACTTCACAAGAAATCTATATGCAGTTATCTTTCCACATTTCCTCTCTATCCCCTATCATAAACTATGGAAGATAATTTAAGAAGAGCTCTAGTATGTATGCTCATTATCTCCATTTTCAGGTAAGTGGAGCAAACAACTTCACCCTAGCAGATTAGCAGCAAAATAGTACACATTCCTCTAAGCTAAATGAATGAAAAAAGCAGAATTGAGCCAGAATGGGGGCAGAAGGAAAGAGATGGGAAGGTTTTGTAAAAGAGTTTTCTGAATAATCAGGAAATCCAGTGAGACAAACAGAAGGTGTAGAGAACAAGCCAGAATTATCAAATTACCATGACAACCATAGGCAAGAACCCAGAGAGAATCAGGTAAAGATATTACAGTAGAATTACAATTAACTTCACATTTCTTTATTTTTTAAAGAAAAATAATAATCCAAATCAATCAGGAAGAAACATTTCCTTTGGCCCAGCTCATTGTGGTGCAAAGGCTTGTGAAATACAGCCTTTTTTGTAATTTTGAAATTGCTTTGGAAATGTATACAAGTAGCTTTTATCTTAATTTGAATACGATGTTTTAACCATCGGGATTTGATGTCAGATACAAAACTCAGAATCACATATTCTTTAATTTACTTGAAAATATAAGATAAAAGAGAATTCAGAAAAGGTAGAGGGGATGTGTGGGTATGTGTGTGTACACACATTTATAGTGTGTATTTCTCTCTTACTCGTTAAAAATTCTTTCTTGTATGTTTTTCAAATGTCTACTTTCTTCATTCAAATCTTTGATTAACACATTCACAACCAAAAAGCTTTAAAACCGAATACAGTAAAAAAAATAAATAAAACCAAAGTGGAGTGAAAGTTAAATAAGTAAGAGTGGTGGTGTTTATTTTAAAAAGCTACAGGTTAACCAGCAGGTGGTTAACTAGATTATCTGTTGAATATAGCTTTGAAATTCTGTTTTAATGTTTCATTTCATATAACACTGTTCACATATTTTGGAAAGATACAAATATACAGTTCTGAAAGGCAGAGACCCATGTTGAGAGAAGGAAGGGAGGATTTGTTCACATGGGGGGTGGTTGACTTTTCCCTAGATTGAACAAAGCTCTCAGACTGTTAACACTTGAGTATACAAACAAAATCCCCCAGTGCTTTGTCTTTCTTGTTTTGGTCCACTATTTGACTGCATATTGCATTTTACATGTGCCTGTAAACATAGATACATGCCCATATTGATATTTTTAAATGCTGCCCTGAAGTTTGCTGCATCGTCAGGGAGAGCAGTGATGCACTACATTGTTCCCTGCTATGATGTCATGCTCAGATTTTGCCTTGGTTAAACAGAATTCAGTTTACTGGACTGCAGCAAAATGTCTTTAGGGAAGACAAATCTATTGCTGTAGAAGAGATGGAAAGAAGTAACGTAGAAAAAAAACCAGGCAACATAGGGAAATGAGTATAAATTCTGACTAAAATATTTGCTGCCTATATTTTTCTCTACACCTTTACAGAAGTAGATATGCACACTCATCTATACACACACTCAAACTGTGCATAGCTCAAGGGTGTGTTTATTTTAATCTTGGGAACTAGGACAAGCCAAGATTCACTCTTAGGACTTGCATCATCACTAAGATTGCTCTTAAACATGCAGTCTTATATCACACTGTTCATTCTTTTTATTCACACTAACCACTCGTGGAGTGCACATAATGGGTCTAATCCTGCTAGCTGTCCACTGATGTTAATGAGAGCTAAAGACATAGGGCATGGTACAACACCCAGTGGTAAATTAATTCATTTCCACAGAATCTGAAAACTCTATGGGGGGATAGTGAGGGGAAGAAAGAGGATGGCCTTTTAATTATGTTGGGAGATCCTGAGCTAGAAGAGAAATCTGAAGGGACTGAGTGGGAAGAAGGAGGTCTTTCCTTCTCACCTCCTCCCTCCCAGCCTCCTAGCCTCCAAAAAAAAAAAAAAAAAAAAAAATCAAAAAACCCCTGGGGCCAGTCCTTCCCGAATAAAGACAGTTGGCAGGTATGTGTTAATCTTCCCAGCACTTCAGAGGAGCCATGCACAGAGGCTCACCTTGTCTTTTCAAATCGGCGCTTCCTGTCCTTCAAGAGTTAACCTTCTCTGGAACATTTATTTCACCATCTCAGAGCAAAAAAAAAAAAAAAAAAAAACAAAGAAAAAAACCAAAAAAAAAACCCAAAAAAACCAACCACGCACACACACGAGAAAAACAACCCAACAAAAAAATCCCAAACCCGAAAACCCCCCAAACCCAAACCTGCAGAGCTGAGAGGCTGCAGATCACAAGGCCATTCTGATAGCCTCCTGTCCCCATGGCAACAGCAACGGCATTTATCAGTTCCTTATGAGAGCAGGCACAGCAAATCTGCATTGCACATGGCAGCCTTCCAGCCTTTCAAATGAAAGAGCACTTTGAACTGCTGCCAAGTGTGGAAGGAGCAGAGCTGTCAGGACTGCTTAATGCTGGCAGTTTGTACTTGGGAGCCTTTCAGTTCCCAGAATCCTTCAGCATGGCAGCCTGCCAGGTACTTAGCGGAAGCTAAAAACTAACCCCCAGACCATTCACTGCAGCGCACTCAAAATTTTCCACATGTACCATGTCACAAGTGCAGACTGTACAATGAAAGCAAACGCCTTCTGCTTAGGATTCTGATTTTATTAATAATCTAGGAAAAAGCAATCAGAGATTAACTGGCTGACAGCACTACGGTATAGCCATTGTTTATAACTCGGGGTGTGTATGTCAAATGTGTATTTCATCCCTTAGAAATAGAATTCGCTCAGACAACAGGGGCTGCACAGCCCTAAATCTACATGCAGTACCTGAATGTGGGGAGATTGGTGTTAGCAGGAGTGAGAGGGTGGTTATTTACAGTGCAGTATTTTTTAGCAGTCATTATCAAATGCACAGGAGTGAGATGTGAAGCAGAAAAATATGACAGTATTGCTGACTGGTAACTATTTTTTGCCCTTACCCTCTGCATTTTGATGACATTGTGAGAATCTCGGAAACTGACTGATGAGTGTAGCAGAGATACATGGCTCTTGGTGGGTTTCCTTTCAGTGGAGAGTTTTCATGTGAACTTTTTATTGTTTTGCATTACCCAAAGCACAAAGGCTTCTATTGGCAGAGGAAACAAATTGGCACAGTTCTGCTTTTTTCTTTTTTTTTTTTTTTTTTTTTTTAATCTGCACTGAGATCAAGGGTAAGGGCTTCATTTTCCAGCACTAGTCATAAGCCTTTAGCACAAATAGAATGAAAATTGTCTGTCGCTCAGGCAGTTGGACAGGGTTCAGGAAAACTATGTCTGGCACTAATTCCAAAGGGAGGAAGGTTTGGTTCAATCCAGCATCATTAATTTCAGTAAACTGTTTTCACTAGTCTATATCCCACTAGTCTATATCCCACTGTTCAAGAGCTGTTTATTATCTTTTACTAAATAATGTCTTTTGGAGAAGAGAGTAATGAAAAATACTTGATACATACATATGTATACTCTCACATGTATGTATACACATAAATAGATATGGTATGTGAGGATGTATTCTCATTTTTTTACTTTTCTATTTTTCTAAACAATTGCTTGTTTCTTGCCTTCACATTACAAAATACATTTATAATGCCAAATATAAAATAGTAAAAATAGCCCAGAAGGCAAAAGAGAGAGAGAGAGAGAGAGATGAAAAAAACCCTGGAGCAAAGACAATCTCCACAAATTTGAGAGTTTCACTAAAAAAACAAGGAAATGTAGAGCCTCTTTTTCAGCTTGCAGCTATCTTTGGCTGCTGCTTGAAGATTTGACTTAATTCACCCGGGCAGTAGTGTCTAAAAGTAATACACCAAGACAGTTAATTTTGGCACTTAGTCTCCCTTAGGAATTTTACCAACAGTCTTTGTAAAGAAAGTAAATGATCTTTTTTTTCCTCTTGGTTTCTCCCCATAGCTCATCTTGATATGTGCTAATAAAAGAAACTGCCCACACCCCTCCTATTCTCACCATTATCCTCTGTCCATATCATCTTTCTTTCAATAAAAATATTAATCAGCATTTGTAACATGGTCTTGGAGAAAAAGTGGGTTTGGTCTTTTCAGATGGCCTAGTTAGAGAGGAAAAGGAGGTTATGCTGAGTGAAATAAGATAGTGTCTGGGTCTCTTTCTTCTTTTCCTTTTCCCCTTTCCTTTTCCCCTTTCCTTTTCCCCTTTCCTTTTCCCCTTTCCTTTTCCCCTTTCCTTTTCCCCTTTCCTTTTCCCCTTTC
>NC_031774.1:40066126-40088914 GCF_001522545.3 Parus major | reverse complement strand
GTTCTCAAGTGTTATTAATCACTGGGGGAGGCCAAAAGCAGGGATATTTTTCTTGGCAGCACGTTTTGATAAACAATCTGTGTATGGGGTGAAGGGAGGGAGGAGCCTGTCTTGCTGGTAACTAAGCTAATGTTTGGCAGATCCTTAACTGTCACGAAAGTGCAAGTGGCTCTCAGTGGGAATAGCCTTAAAAAATGTACCGATTCAGTTGATTCATTGTTGTTGATAGTTTACTACGTCCACAGGATGTAAGATGAAAACAGTCCAGGAAAAAGTAAAAATAACAACAGTGGAGGCCCCAGCTCTGCACATCCCAGCCTACAACACACTGCCCAGTCGCTAGTCCCTTGCATAGTGAGCAGAATTAATTATAGGTGTCTTATTTGGCACTGTAAGTTTTGGCAAAGGTTAATGTGTGGAAATCTAGGCTCCCAGGCAGCTTTTCAAACCTTGAAGACAGCTGTAGGAAAGTCGGTGTGGGGTGGGTCTCCAAGAGGGACCCCTCAGTGCTCCCCGGGGCAGAAGCGAGAGGCTGTGCCGGGGCACTTGGAGAGCTGCCGCGGCTGCACACGTGCGGCGGCCGCCCGGCTGCGCCCTCGGCTCCGCGCTCCAGCACCCATGTGGAAATGGGACCGGGAAAAGCAGAGGAAACGAGAGGCAACGTCCCTTAAGAAATGTGTCTTAAGAAGAGTTCCTAGATGGGAACGCAATAAGCTCTGTATGTCAGCAAGGCTTGCTACCTGAAAAATGGTAGGAAAAAAACAGAATTATAATGAGATGAGAACTGAAACGATAAACAGAAACATGTAACTACTCCTATTCTTTGTAACTGAGTGTTTTGACACTTCCTGGCAGCTTCTAGTAGAAGACAATGTTGTTTAACTTTTAATTTGACAAAATTATGCAACTTCTTCCTGAAGTGTTTGTGTTTTGATTTGTTGAACACACTCTCTTTACCACCAAGTGCTCTGTTCACTGCTAATCTCTGCATTGTTTTGAAATCATTTGATTGTGACGGATTTTATTTGCTATTCTGAGGTAAATCCATGTAAATTACACTTTCTGAAGTGCGCTACCCTTCTCTTTCTTGTATTTTTTTTCCAGCTGCTGTTTTGATCAGTAAAGAAAGAGCCATTTCTGTAGGTGAGTGCCTGCAGAAGAGCCAGCTGCTGTGCCGGCTGCAGTGATCAGTTCCAAAATTTTGTAAAGCAAGCAGGAAAGAGTTAAACATATTCCCAGGCTGTGAGCATTTAGAGCCAGACCAGACTGCTCATTCCCAAGCTGCTGAGATCATAGGCTCCTAATTATTATCGCTTGCAAACTTTGGGGCTGTCCTATATTCTGCATAATTAACGCTGGACTGCTGATCGATAATCCACAGTACTCCTTTCTCATCCAGATCAGCAGTAACCCCCGTGTTTTGGGAGCTCATGGCTGGGAGTGGCACGGAGTGGTGCAGCCAGGCCACCTGGGTTTTGTCACTTTGTCCTTCATGGTGTGTTACACCCTCTGCTTTCCATACCTGCTGGTGGCACTAAGAAAGGTAGTGGCCAGCTCCTGCACGCTGTATTTTGTATGATCATTTTGATTCCTTAATTTAAATGAATCGATGCTTCACCATTTTACTGTTACACAGACCCATATGTGGATGTGTGTACCTTCAAATAAAGATGGCAATAGGAACAAAGGGAAAGGGATTCTCGGATGGCAGTATTTATCCTAACACTGAAAGGGAGGAATTAGTAGATTTCACTTCTGATTGTAAAAATTATAGTCCTTGTCCCTTGGGACTACTGGCAGGCTGTAAACTTTGGGCAATCTCTGCAGAATCCCTAACACTGCATCCACAGTGCTGACTTGTGTTCCTGCACAAAAAGCAGTAGCTGGGTAGCAATTGTTCACAGCTGCAGCTCCACTCCTCCTTGCACTCCCCTTCATCTCACTAAACATTCTACTGTTTGGGGGGGGTACTCATGCTATTTTTTGTTTGCTCGCTTCTTTCTTTCAGTTAGCCAGATTAGACACCTGAATGGATTCATTGTTTGGGCTTCTTCTTTGCCTCCTTCAAAAGTAATATTAATCCCTGGATTATTTCAGAGATAAACACCAGACATGTTTTAGTATAAATCCATCAAGACCGACCTGGATTGCTCCTGTCCCGTCACTCACATGGCAAAGAGAAAAGGCAGAAGGTGAGCAGGAAAGCTTGCTGCTACCCTCGCAAGGACAGCGCTGCCATAGATGGGAAGCTTATTACATTGCCACCGTTCAATCTATTTTTCCCTACCCAGATTAGATTGATACTGACAAGTCGTTCCCTGTGAAGGTGCCACAGCGTGGCATTTATTTGCATTTACATTGCAGTTCTCTTCATCAATCAGCTTTGCAGAGATCACTGCTGCTGCTGGCCATATTGTTGCTATGCTGACACTTCATCCTTAAGTGCTGCTTGCGTAATGGTACAGTACGTGCCCATGACCAAAGTTTAAATCAAAGTTTAATCATTACGGAAAGACAAACATATTTCCGCAACTGTGTATCCTGCAAGTAAGAGTAAAGGCAGTTTGGTCGGGTCACAGATGCTAATCTCTCTCTTTTTCTATTCACAAACTATAAAGGGAGTTGACAGCACCTGTAAATGGTTTTCTGAGGCTAGATTATATCTAAGGTGATTATTATTTACACCCACTATAAAGACTGTTTTTGTGAGCCAAGAAGTCTGTTCCTGTGAGGTGAGTTTACCAAAAAAGGGCTTTCTTGCAGGAGGATTCGGCGGAGGAAGGATCCAGGGTGAGGGGTAGTTCAAGCACACGGAGTGCCTTGTCATGTGTTGGATTTGTGTAACCCGGGGACTGAAATGCAGTCAGGATATGCTGCAGTTCTGCATTCCCAGACATGCGGGATGAAGGCAAAGCTTCAGCTCTCTCAACCCGAGTTTTTTAAGCTGAGGCTGACCTTTTACCACAGCCCAGTTCTGCTCCTCATATGAAGATCAACATGGGGCAGTAAAAGGATAGGAAAGGAGATGACATTCCAGTATGAATCAGAGGGAACACATGCTTGTTTAGTCAAGTAAAGACATATTGATGTAGAAATCCTGCAGCCATCACTAAATCACTGTGGCTGGAAGCAAAGACTTTTACTTTGACCAGCTTTCATCTGCCATGCTTCTGTGAAGCTTCTGTAATGTCCACAGTTTAGGTGTGAAATTTCTAAGTGTGAAATCCACTCCTCTTTAGCGCATCTTCTTCAGCCAATTTGCATACAGGAGACTCACATAATTCGAAGACTTTTCTATCTCTGCTTACTGCTTCTACACTAAGTAGAAGCAGTAAGTAGTCTTTTTTAACCCTGAAAGAAAGAGTCACTTTGTCACAATTGATTTTCTAACTGTATTTTATCTGGTCCTACCATTTCTGTAACTTCAACGTGTGCATTTCATTAAGCCTTCCCTATAAAATAATTCCACATATATATAATCAAACTCATTTGCCAGCTTTCTAGATTAGAACCAGACACGTATAAAATGCTTTAGACAACTAAAAATGGAAATGACACGTATTGGTGATATGAAATACTGAAAGGAAGGTATTTTGTCGTGTGTGTTCCAAAACGTTATTAATCGAATAGAAGGTATCTTTCCGAGTCGGTGCTCCATAGCTGCCGGTATAAGGGAGCCGGGCACCTCGCCATAGAAACACTAAGTCATTTTAAAGCACAGAGGGAAACCTGCAGTGGACGGGGGTTTCGGCGTTTCTGGCAACAAAGGAATCAGGAAGAGGTACTGAAAGAAAGAAATCCATCCAACACAGCCCAGCTGGGAGAGGTTCCGCGTTCGCCGAGCGTGCGAGCGCTTCCCCCCACCCCATGTACCCCCTCCCCCGCTGCGCGCTGTCTCCGCGGGCACCGTGCACCCGGCTGAGCGCCAGTGACGCGCTGCCGGTGGCCGCCCGCAGCGCACCGCGCCGGGTCCCGGCCGAACCGCGTCCCCCCGGTGACAATTTATTATTCTTTGGACGCAGGCAGCGATGTCGATGTTTGCAAAAACAGCCGCCGACTGCAACGAGAGCAAAAGTGGGTTCTGCAGAGCCCCTCCTGGCCAACACGGGCACCGGCGTGGCCGCGGGACCGGGCGGGGAGCGGGCAACTTCGGGGATCGCGGGAGGGAGAAGGCAAGCTTAGGGGGTTTTATTTTGTTTTCCTGCCAGTGAAATGAATTCTCGGCTTATTTGCATGAACCGAGGTTGTTTTGAGTAATTTGCCTGTTAACAGTGTTATGCAAATGTTAGCTAGCTATTTAAAGGGGGAAATAGAAAAAGAAAAAAAAAGAAAAAAGAAAAAAAAAAAAAAAAAAAAAAAAAAAAAAAAAAAAAAAAAAAAAGCTGTGCGTTCTCACAACGCCGGGGAAATCCTATGTCCCTTTGCATTAGCGAGATGAGATCACAGCGATTACTCACCTGCCTGGCCTCTCCTACACCCTTGAGCAATTCACAGCACTATCTTTCCCAGCCCAACCTTAAACACTTGGCAAACATGGCTGGTTTAAACAAATCAAAAGTGGAAGAGCTTCTGATGCAGTCACAGGCTTACAAAAACTGTGTCATTCTGTCACTGGGATCACTGAAAGAGAAACACGAAATCGGATATTAAGGCGGGATCCCCCATTTGCCTCAGCAGCCGGATCGCACGGGAATCCCACCGACAGTCGCGGTGGCAGAAAGCCGCGCAGCCGTCACGGAAGCAAAGCGGGGCGAACCGCGGGTTTACAAAATACCGAAAGCGAGACATCTGAACTTAGAAAGCGCAGTCAGGGAAAAAAAAAAAAAACAACCAACCAAACAAAAAAAACCCCACCACCCACCACCGCCACCACGACGGCAACTGTGCATGCGCGCCCTGGCCGCGGTGCCGCGGCGGGGGGTCGGCAGCGCGGCCGGGGAGGAGGGTGAGGGCGCGATCTGGCGTTCAAGTTTCCAAACATAGCCGGCAGCGCAGGCTGCCCGCGCCCCGCCGCGCTCCAGCTGCGGCCGCGCCGGGGAGGGCGCGGGCAGCGCGCCGGGCATGCGCGCCCCGCGCAACAAGTGGGCTCCGCGCCGGCGGCCGGGGGGAGGGGAGCGGGGCGCGGGCGCTCGGCGGTGACGCGGGGCTCCGCCCGGGTGCAGCCGAGCCGGGAGCACGGCGCGGAGAAGGGGAGGGGCGTCGCGGCGCGGGGGGAGCGCGGCGCGGCGGAGGGGGCGCGCAGCCACACGCGGCGGCGCGCAGCACCCCGCGCTCGGACTGCGAGCAGCGGCGAGGATGTGAGTGAGGAGCAGGCGGCGCCGCTCGCCACGCTGCTGCCGCCGCCTCCGCTGCTGCTGCTCTCGGACTGCCACAGTTCCGCCGGCGCTCAGGGAAGCCGCCGCCGCCGGGACCGAACGGCTCCGTGCGGGGTCCCCCTGTCTTGCTCACGGCGGTGGATCAGCACGTACTGAACTGCAAGCTCACGAGGCAGCCGTGGCGGGTGGAAGGTGACCCCCCCATCTTCCTCCGTGCACCTCCGCCTCCTCCCGGAGGAGGAGCAGCAGCAAGCGGAGAGCTAGAGAGCGCAGGGAAACAGAAGCGGCTAGAAGGCGACCCCCACCCAGCCAGCCCCCCGGAGGAACAGTGGAAGCGTTTCCCTCCCCACCGGGGCAGCAGCGGCAGGATCAGGTAGAAGAAGCCATCTCCGGCAGCAGGAGCGAACTGAAAGCAGACGATCCCCCTTGCTGAAACGGGCAACAGGATCAGGTACGGAGAGCCACCCCCCCCTGCAGCCCGGGGGGGAAGACTGAGCCAGCCCCTACCCCGGCGGCAGCAGCTCCCCAGCCAAGCAGCACCATGTCTGCCGCTCAGGTGTCCTCGTCGCGGAGGCAGTCATGCTACCTATGCGATCTGCCCCGCATGCCCTGGGCCATGATCTGGGACTTCACGGAGCCCGTCTGCCGGGGCTGCGTCAACTACGAGGGCGCCGACCGCGTGGAGTTCGTCATCGACACGGCGCGGCAGCTGAAGCGGGCGCACGGCTGCTTCCAGGATGGTCGCTCCCCGGGCCCCCCGCCGCCGGTCGGCGTGAAGGCAGTGACGCTCTCCGCCAAAGAAGCGGCGGCGGCGGCGGCCCAGCAGCAGCTCAACCATGTGGATGCCACCTCCAAGGCGGCCTCGGCGGGGCTGACCCAGTCCAGCCTGGACCGCTACGGGCTCAGCGCCGCCGCGGCGGAGCAGCGCAGCCGTTTCGAGTACCCGCCGCCGCCGGGCAGCCTGGGCAGCAGCCATGGCGCCCGCCTGCCCAACGGGCTGGGGGGGCCCAATGGCTTCCCCAAGCCGCCTGAGGACGGGCCGCCGGAGCTGAACCGGCAGAGCCCCAACTCATCCTCCTCCTCTTCCTCCTCCCGTCGCGGGGCGCACGGGGGGCTCGTGTCTGGCCTTCCCCCGGGGGCCGCCGGCGCTCAGATGAACGTGCCCCCCAACCTGCTGCCGCAGACGCTGTTGAACGGCCCCGCCGCCTCCGGCGTGGCGCTGCCTCCGCCGCACGGGGGCCTGAGCGGCCGCGGCGGCGGGGGTCCCCCCGCTCCCTCCGCCTCTTCCCAAGGGGGCACCTGCGGCGGCGGTGCCGGGGGAGGCGGCGGCTCGTCCTCCGAGGCCTGCGGCAAGCGGCCGGGCTCGGTATCAAGCAGTGACCAAGAGCGGGAGCTGAAGGAGAAGCAGCGCAACGCGGAGGCGCTGGCCGAACTCAGTGAGAGTTTGCGGAATCGGGCCGAGGAGTGGGCCAGCAAGCCCAAGATCGTGCGGGACACGCTGCTCACTCTGGCCGGCTGCACCCCCTACGAGGTGCGCTTCAAGAAGGATCACGCCTTGCTGGGCCGCGTCTTTGCCTTCGACGCCGTCTCCAAGCCGGGCATGGACTATGAGCTGAAGCTCTTCATCGAGTACCCCAGCGGCTCCGGCACCGTCTTCTCCAGCGCCTCCGGCGTGGCCAAGCAGATGTACCAGGACTGTATGAAGGACTTCGGCCGCGGCCTCTCCTCGGGCTTCAAGTACCTGGAGTACGAGAAGAAGCACGGCTCTGGCGACTGGCGGCTCCTGGGGGACCTGCTGCCCGAGTCTGTGCGCTTCTTCAAGGAGCTGGTGGGTGCCGACATGCTGCCGCAGCCCTACCTGGACGCCAGCTGCCCCATGCTGCCCACGGCGCTGGTGAGTCTCCCGCGGCCGGGGGCCGGGGCCGGCGGGGCGCAGGGCACGGCCGCCGCCTCTAGGGGACCTGGCGGTGGCGGTGGCGGCGGCGGCGGCGGGGCGATGCGCAAGAGGAAAGCCTCTCCTGAGCCCTCGGACTCGGCCGAGGGAGCTCTGAAGCTCAGCGACGAGCAGCAGCGGCAGCAGTGGATGGCCAGCCAGAGCGAAGCGCTCAAGCTCACCATGTCGGCCGGGGGCTTCGGGGCGGTGCACGGCGGGGGCCCCCCGCCGCCGCCACCCCTCGGGCCTCACTCCAACCGGACCACGCCACCCGAGTCCGCCCCCCAGAACGGACAGTCCCCCATGGCCGCGCTCATGTCGGTGGCCGACACGCTGGGCAATGCCCACTCGCCCAAGGACGGCAGCTCGGTGCACTCCACCACGTCCACCCGCAGGAACAGCAGCAGCCCCGTGTCGCCGGCCTCGGTGCCGGGCCAGCGCCGTCTGGCCTCCCGCAACGGGGACATGAATCTGCAAGTGGCCCCTCCTCCCCCCAGCACCCACCCCGCCATGGACCAAGTGCACCCCCAAAACATTCCGGACTCCCCCATGGCCAACAGTGGGCCCCTGTGCTGCACCATTTGCCACGAACGCTTGGAGGACACCCACTTTGTTCAGTGCCCCTCTGTGCCCAGCCACAAGTTCTGCTTCCCTTGTTCCAGAGAGAGCATCAAGGCCCAGGGGGCGACTGGCGAAGTCTACTGCCCCAGTGGAGAGAAATGCCCCCTAGTCGGTTCCAATGTGCCTTGGGCATTTATGCAGGGCGAGATCGCGACCATTTTAGCCGGGGACGTTAAAGTGAAAAAGGAGAGAGACCCTTGAGTAAGAAATCCAATCCCTTCAGACTCCTGAAGATGTAGAATTGTGAATATAACAAACTGCAAAAGTTAGTCTTATGTATAGACATTATTTTCGTCGTATGTTTCTATATTTTGAAACAAAGGTATGTACTCTTCTTCATTTGAAGGATAGAGCTGGTTTTTGTTAAACAGAATATAATATTGTTTGGTTACTACATAATACCTGTTCTCATTTCTTTGGCAGTGTGTTGGCTAGGTACAAAGTTAATAGCCCTTAGCGATTACCTGCTGCTGGTGTGTATTTTTGTAAATGTATGCACTTCTCTGAAAGAAGAAGAAAAACACAAAAGACAAAAAAAAATTTTTTTTTTTGCCAAGGCCAGTGTTGATGCCTAAAAAAATTGCTACAAAAATGGTGACAGCTTATGTTTTACAAGCCCTAAGTGTTAGTCTTTCACTTTATTTTTTTTTGTTTTGTTTTGTTTTTGTTTTCTGTTGCAAGACGGTGGGGTGGCTGTGGGGGGAGGGTGTTTTTTTGTTGCAAGTTTGTAAGGAAAATGTTTCAGTTTGTTTCTATTGATCCGAACGTTTTTAATCTTCATGTGTTTTTTGTTTTTGCTTTTATTGATGCACGGATGCTTTTGAACAGTAGAGCAAAATGCTGTACATGAGAAACATGCTCTGTTTGTCCTTTATACATTTCTGTAGTTAACAGAACACTGTAATGTGCCTTGGAGCTTAGTAAATTGTAATAAATTCAATTGATATTAATACTTCCTGAGTAGCAAGTTTTTTTTTCTCTAAGCAGGCAGTATGCTCAAGCCCTGTTGCCTTTTTAAAGGTCTCCATTATACCAACAGTCTGCAGTTCGTTGTGATAATTATGGCACTTGTATGCACATTTTCACTTATATGTAGTAAGATGATGATGTTGATGGTGTTATCAAACTTACTTAAATCTTGGCACTGTGCCTATTTACGTTTCACCTTTAATGTTGCAGTAACGGTTGCTGACTAAGCATTTTCTATTTACTGTTCCTGCATCTCATTTCCTCCTCCCTTCTCCTCCCCCCCACCAGCTCTCCAGCTGCAAGCTGTTTGCAATACAGGATGCATACATTGCCTGTGCAATTTAATAAGGCTTGAGATTCAAAATGAAGCCCTCTTTTCACAAAAAAAACCCAAAAAACAAAAAACAAACAGCATCATGTGGTTAATAATTTTAGTTAATTTTAAGAGTGGTTGTCAAGGTTTGACATTAGCCACAAACTCATGGTAAGGCAGAACAGAGCACAAAATAGGGTAGCATGAAATAACAGCTTCTACAGTTGGTGTTGCAGCTGGTGGGTTGCTACCCCATTTAGGCACTGGCTTTTCATAACTTGAACTGATCAACAGTTCAGGGGCTTTATTGTGTTTTCAGGCAAGCAAGCTTCCTTCCTTCACTGAAGTGAATTCTTTCTTTTTGGCAATGATTATACGTGATTCTTTGTATAATTAACTATTCTGTGTGACATTGGCATTTTCTGGAGATAGGGGAGCAGTGTTATACCTGTTAAGTGATCAACAGGCAAAGTAAATACACAGGCCTCATGCTAGCTAGAAAATGCAAACAAACCTAACGTGAACCTTGTCCTTTCCAGTGAGGCAAATGGAGGAAAGAATGGGAAACCTGAAACAAAACCAGCAGCAGAAATCCTTTGGAGTTTGACAAGCAGAACATAGAGCTGTTCCAAATGCAATAGTTTTATTAAATAGCAAAGATCCCCACCCGCCAAAGCCCTGCAGTTATATAAAGGGAAATCTGGATAGCATTTAGTATCTGCTGTGTCTTAATACATTCTTGACTTGTATTCCTGGTGGGAAGATTGGAAGAAGCCTTGAGACTATATGCTTGGTGTGCCTACAGATCTTTGCTGTCTTGTATAGATACACACTCTGCCTGTTTCATCTGTGTGGGGAAGGGGTGAGGTTAGGTTTTGAGATTTAGCATTTGGCATCACTATATCTGTGATTTCAGACAATGGCTGTGTGTGTGTATGTATTTTATTTTTTTTTTCTGCCAAGTGATATATCAGTGCTTAAAAATCTCCAAACATATTGTTCTTATGTAATGGATCAAAGAAGTAATGCAGGAAAAGAATGTTTTGAGTTGTTAGAACAACCTTTATTATTTAATTGTTGGATACAACTTCCATGTTTTTTACAGTATAGATTTGTACTGATCCTATTTTCAGTTAGTTCTAAGCATGTAGTTCTCATACAGCAGTTTATTTTTAAATTGTGAGATAGGGAGGCTAACATTGTAAGTTCATGACTGGCAGAGAAAAAAAAATGTACACATGGTTGAAATTCAATTTTAAACTTAAGGAGAAGTAATATGTGTTATTCATGTGTGAATTGCAACTGCCATTAAAAGAGAAGAACTACTGGCTATTCAACATTTAATTATGTCACAGAAATATGAATACCCTATTTTATATAAACAGAGCCACTCCCGTAATCTTGAAATCATTCATCATTAGTTATAGCTAGAAAGAGACCCATTTGGTGGAATTTTCTAATTTCAGATAATTTTTGAAAAGCTCTTATTTTTTAAAACATAAGCCCACTTATGAGACTAAACAGATTGATTTTTAGCAGGCAAAGGTAAGGTGCAGTAGACATAGGTGGAAAATAAGCTTGAAGTGAATTGTAATACTGCAGTTAATTAAAGTTAACCATAGCCACGGGGCGTTTGTTGTATGGAGGTTTTTTTGTAACCATGTGACCTTTTCTTTTACTCTGGCTCATTAAGCAGCCAGTCTGGGCATATTAGCCAGCATTTCTTTGAACCCACTCCATAGGTTTTTATCTTTCTGAAGACGTCCACAGCTGACAAACAAGTTGTAAGCTTTTTTTGAGGGGGAAAAGGGAGCTGCTGAGTGAGACTCATGTACAGAGATTCAGCTGATTTCTGTATTTTACAGTAATGCTCCCATCCCCCACACTTGTCAGTTATTTAAGGTACAGCCCAATGTTTGCTTGAATAAATGGTGTAAGTTAATTTATTTGTCCAGGTGGTCATTTATTGTGCTTTCATTCCTTCTTGTAATGGGGAAGTATTTAAATGGTTTATTTTCCCAGGGAGGGTTGTTGTGTTTTGCTTTTTGGATTTTTTTTCCAGTTAGATTATTCTTGACATTTCTTTTAATAGCCTTGTAGCCTATTTTCTTAGAAATGGGTTAGAACATGTGTGTCACTGGATGTTTATTTTTTAAGCATTGGCAGCTGTGTGTGAGTTGGAGATAGACGTGTTTGTGCAATGAAGAGCCGCTATGTCCATTTGGGGGAAATACTACACAGTTCCAACAGGAGCTTGAGTTTACCAATGGTAACTGGTGTAATTTAATACAAACCTTGTTATCTTTTTTATTTGCTTAGCAATGTTGTGCATATGAGCATGCTCGCCTCCCCGAACTAGCCAGGACTAACATTGTTTTGAAACTGCAACCTCTTCAAATAGGCTGGCTGCCAGCACAGCTTTGCAGGGCTGCAGCAGTCACTGGAAAAAGGGTTGTCTGCTTCTTTATGTGTCTTGTGAGCTGAGATTTTCTTCCCCTCAAGGGAAAGGGCTTTGTCTTCAGAGCTCTCAGGTTCCCAGCTTACTATGCAGTAGTTGCCTTGCAGCTTCCCTTTTTCCTAGGTCTTGCCATTTTCCTTTTTTCTTTTTTTTCTTTTTTTTTTTCTTTTCAGTATGCAGTCATTCTCCATTCATTGTAGGACGCATTGTGTTGTGCATTAGCGGGCTCTTTCTCTGCCAAAGTGACACATCCTGTAGATCTGCAGCAGAGTACTGAACTGTCACTGTAGTGCTGACTCTTGTAAGGCTATTCTTGAAGCAGAACAGCTTCCCCCTTGGCGTTCAGCCATCAGAATCCATTACAGCACGCATTTTCTAACCAAAACATAGCTCTGTACCTACAGAGTTGTCCTTACAACCTTCCCCCAGAAGACACAGAGGGCATGGTTATACCTTGCTGTGTAGAAATGAGCACTGCTGGGTTTTATCTTCAAAGTGTTTGAAAATCATGTAACCAAGCTTTTGTTGTTTCAGCCCCTGCCTTAAAACCTGTAATGTAGTTTGGAAAGGGGAGTGCCTCTGCTGATTGGTGGTCACACATCTGGGTGATGTGAAAAGAATGGCATACAAGGTCTTTTCTCATATGTATGTCTTAAAAGAAGAATTAGGCATGTGTGCACTGACTGAGGCTACCACAGGACTCCTCTGATGAGCCAGACAAACATCTCTGTCTCCACGTGTTTGCCACAGGGCAGCCCAGCCCCATGCTGCCACCCCTGACTGGGAGGCCCTGCAGGAATCCAGTTGTTCTCCCTGGGAGTGGACTTGCCTAAGAAACATGGGAGATTACATGTCATTTCAAGTTTCTGACAGCAAACCCACTCTCTTTCAGCCATCCAGGGAACTGTAGAGTGAACAGCAGAAGGGAGCAGTAAGACGTGAATGGGAGTGTGAGAGGATGCTTACCAAAAGTCAGTCTGACCAGTACAGTCTGTGACTGGTTGGACTGGCTGAGCTACTCGGGGCTGGTAGGTTCAAGATTCCAAGGTCTGACTGCTTGGCTGGATGCAATGAACCACGCTGGTATAAATCTGCGTTGCTGAGAGTGGACGCAGCTACACTGAAGTATCCTCTCTCCCCCTTCACTGATACAGCCACACAACCCTGCCTGTTGCTGGGTTGAGACTGCGTTCTCCTCGTTGCTGTGTGCCTTCCCTTCCCGAAGCGCCCTTGTAAGGTTTTTTGGAGGCGGTGGGAGCAGGGGTGGAGGTGAGGAAGGTCAAGCTTCTTAGGTTTCAGCTGATTTGGCGTCCGCTCACAGCCCTCCCCGCCCTCCTCCAGCCCTGCCTGGCCATATGCACTCGCTGCTGTTTTATGACCGTTTGCAAAGCAACCTTTAAGATGTGAACTGCTGCAAATAGCAATTTATTTTCAGGAAAACGCCCCCTTCCTACACGATTATCTTTAACAGAGAGAAGACTCTGGTTTTCTGTTGTCCCCAAAGACCCTATAATGGAGAGCTGCGCCTTTCTTTCTGGCTGGCACTGCTCTCCCGGCAGTACTGGGTGTGCCAGGCCACCCGCTCACTCAAGTCTGCTTCACTGGGGTATCTTTCTCTCTTTTTTTGGCCAGCGCAAAGGCCATTTACTTTGTTTAGGGAGTGGAGGCTGAGTCTGGCAACTCTACCGCAGCGCGGAGCGGCTTGGCACTGCTGCGGCATGGCTGCTTAGGCAGGGACTGAACCGAACTGAACCAAACCGGGCTGGGCTGGGGAGGGTCGCCAGGGCACGCAGTTGCCGCTGGCTTGGGCTGACCTAGACAGCCGTGTGATTCCCTGCCTGCTCTCCTGCCTGCCCTCCTCTGCGCAGGGGATGGGAATGGGGACATGAAACATGTCTGTGCAGCTTCAAGGAGCCGAGCAGAATTCCCCACTGTCATCATCCTCCTCCCCTCCCTCCCTGCAGGCTGCCAGAGGGGAGGGCTGATTACAGCTCCGCTATTGTTCAAGTAACCTACAAATGGATTTGCATGGAGGCAGGTTGGGAGGGGCAGAGGGTGGGATTTATTAGCAACAGCTAAATTCGTCGGGATTACTGTTAGACTGAGATCTTCTCAATGGGAATGATCCCTGGGTGAGCGATGGGGTGGAGGGGAGGGACTGGAAAGCTCCTTTTCTGCAAATAGGTGAAGGGGTGGCTGGCTCCAGCCGAGTAGGAGAGGCAGGCAGGGTGCAGCTGGCTGGGGACGGCGCTTCACCTCGGTTTAAACTGTAACCCTCTATTCCAAGCACGCAGCTCCTGGCAGCGCCGCTCATACCAAAGCCTTGACTCAGGGTTATCTGCATGCTGGGTAATAAGCAGCGTCACCAGAGGAATGTGCAGAGAAAGCAGCCATGCTGCTGCAAGCCTCCGCTCGCTCCTCAGGCAAACCACTGATTTAGCAGCCTGCTTCTGCTTCTGGGCCGCCAAACTGGCGAGGCGTAGGGGGCTTCTGCGGGGCGACAGCCCCGAGTCGGATTGAAGCCAAAACAGCGTTTTACCCTTCCTTAAGCAAGTGCTTTTTATGCAAGCTGCCTGAGACTTCGCTAACCATATTTGAGAACTGCGCCTAGGAAAGGGTGAAGCTAGTCTTCAAGTTACCACATTCGTTTATCCATTTTCCAGATGCGTAATCGCAAGTGTTTGAGCCAGGGTCACACAGCGAACGCCTGGCAGAACAAGGGACACCATAGCCATTGGTTATTGCCCCAAATGCTAGTCTCCTTTCCTCTGGAATAAAAGCATGTTGTTACAACAACTGTGCAGCTGAACTGAAAAGCGCTTGTGTGACACAGGTGTTTGGGAAAAACAACATTCAGTGCCAGGCCACTTGCCTGTAACACGCGTGTGTCCTTCACTCTGATAGCTCCAAGGCTGGAGGCTGTTGCTGTTCTTGCTGATGCAACATACAGAGGGCCGGGGTGAAGGAGAGTGCATACCTGTGTGTCAGAGGTAGGAGCTCCCCTTTGGCTATGATGGAAAGCACACCACATCCAAATCAAAGACAGGACGGAGTTGCTTTGAATTGCTGTATTCCGGATTATCTAAGGCAATCTTACTCTTCACTGCTCACATCATGGCAACAAGAGACAAGATCATAGTGTAGCTCAGGTTTTCATTTGAACATGTCCAGACTGGCACACTACTGGAGTAAGGACAATACACTTTTGTAGGTTTGATGTATGTAAGAGCTAGGGGCAGAATTAGGGAGGGAGTGGGAAGCCTGAATATCTGGTCTGCTGCTGGAAAATACAGGCCACTGACTTGCAGATGTTGAAAGTTTATTTGATCTAGCTTGATATGCAAGAAATTTTCTCTTAGAACTCTCTCAGTGTCTATAACTGATTTCTGTAAAATAAAAAGATAAAGTAAAAAACATCTGAGATTAAAACAACTGAAAGAGCTTTTGTCTTCCTGCAGCAGCAAATTTTGGAGTATTTTTTATTACCTGCTCAAGTATTGTTGATGTTCTTGACTCCCTGTTATATGCAGCGATAATTCCTCCCTGAAGAATTCAGACTGCATTGATAAGAAAGGACAGTTGGCACATTTATTGTATCCATCTCCTGCAATGAAAGATTATGCTATGTATCTTATCAAAAAGATGCAGCCTTTCAAGAGCTGTACTTTGCTAACTGTATATACTCATTTTTGGCAAACATTTGCCATGGTTTTAAGTGGTTCTCTGACTCCAACCCCTAGCTCTTCACCCTCCCTTCCAGCAGTCAACTTTTCTGTTCATCCAACTGTATTCATTCAGCTGTGCTCACTGCACCATTTCTGCTGAAGGGGAGGCAGCAAGAGATGCAGGCATCAAGGATAGTATCAGTTGTGTAATCTGTGGATATCTAGTCGCATTGTGCTAACAAGGACCCATGGCCTAGAGATAAATTCATTAGTCAGCAGCCTTGATAGAATGTCTAGTGGCTTGTGTGACAGTTAAATACCAGGAAGCAATGCAGAAGTTCTCATGCTCTTTTGTACCTGTCTTTCCTCTTGCTGGAACTGATGACAGCATTTCTTGAGAACTGCACTGCACATGCTTAATACAAAAAGCAGCTCCTTTCAGGTTTTTGCGTGATTAGTTGCAGGTCTCTGCATAGATCTTCTGCGCTCTGATGGCTGGATTTTTACAGTACATATTTTGCAAGTTACAGCTTGAAGCTTCCTCCTTGCAGAAGGTTCTGTCATTTGAAGGAACCCCACCCTGCTCTCCCTTGAAGATGTGCAATCCTAGGCTGTGTTTGAGCATGCCTGGGAAGGCAGGTGCAGCCTGGCTGGATCCTCAACATTGCCTGCAAATAAACACTGTTTAAACAAATTGGACTAAAAAGAACATTAAAGATTCAGGTAATAATCAGGACAGGTTTTACCCTGCAGTCTCCATTCTGTGCTTTTCCCATCCTCTCTCCCTCTGAGTTATAACCCAGAATATATGACATGATCAGGTTGCTATGGAAATAATTTACAACATAAACTATATAGCAATAAAAGTTCTATATAGCACCTTTGTTGAAAACAACATCAGGTTAAAGTCACTTTAAAATCCCCAGATTTCCTTTCTGCTGTTGTAAATGAGGACTTAAAATTACAGATTAATTTTCTAATATTTTAAGGAAAATAATCCTTCCAGCATAAAACATGTAAATACTGTTGTATTCTTCTTCATTTGACTAGTACATGCATAGCTGTTAGATGTGTCCTCGAGCTCAGAAAAGATGGAAGATGCTTAAAGCCGGTAAAATTCTTCAAACCTTAGAAGCAAGGGATCAGTGTAGAACAAGGTTATTTCATTGCTTGAAGCAGGCCCTTCATCCTCATGTGTTGGTCTGTGTCTATGGGAACTGTAGGCTGTCACCTGCTCCAAACCATTTCCTCCTCTGATGAGCTTTGTAAAGTTGCCCAATTCCTTCCCAGCACTCTGAGAGTCACCATATTTATATTGCTGCGAACACTTAAGGCATCAATCCTTGGTAGCACACACATCCTTACTCTCAGGGTCTTGTCCAAACTAAGTTCTACAATTTCATGGGGACCCATCCCATTACCACACAGACTTCTCAATGATGTTCTTTTTCAGGGTTGTAGAGTCTGTGTACTGATATACCAACTTTCTTTGATGCCTAAAGATGTCTGGGTCTGGATAGCTCTTTTACTAAGCTTAAGCCTTCTTGGCTGTTGTTCCCTAAGGAATCCTGGCAATGTAGTTACCAGACTTCTCTTGGTTTTTAATTTGGTTCACAGTGGAGTTCCCACACAATTTTAGACAGTTTGGTCTCAATTCAATGTTATACCACTCATTTACTACACAGGAGTTTCTCTAACTGCTCTGTTGAACAGCTCAAATGACACACATATATCTGTATACGATGGGCACATACCTGTATATGCTGCAGTGAACAATCCCTTCCCTTGTGCAAGTTTGCATGTTAGCTATGCGTCATTGGAGAATCCCTGCTCTCAGGAGGACCTTCTGTAAGCTGGTGTAGGATTAATAATTATTTACCTCTTATAGCAAAATGCTATTGTCTAACATGAATTCATTCCCTCCAAGCCACTTCCTTCATCATGTTACTCACAGAGGAATTCTCAGGGTGGCAATCCATTTAAACTCTAGCAGCACACCCTGTGGAAGTCATTCCAAGGCTATTTTCATCTCTGAAGACACAGGTAGTGATGTTCTCTGGGTGTAAATGAGCACATTCCCTATGAATGTAATGCAGCCCAGATGCCATGAGAGTATGCTTCTGGAGCCAATCTCAGCCTGCCCAGAACAAGAGCCAAATAGCTCAACACTCCCTATGCAGTGTGGCCCTCCTTTGTTGAGGGGAGGTTTTCTGTATCTGCTCAGTTTTAACCCTCTACAGCAGCAGCATTAGGCATCCAGAGATACAGGTGCGCACGTGTGTTTTAACTCCACCAGCCCTGGGCTAAGCCGGCCCAAACCACCTTCTGCCAGTCCAGCAGTACTTCCCAGGCCCCATGTCAGTGCACATTGCAACAGTCTCTCCTGCTGAACTGCAAGCTGCAGTTCCTGTTGCTTTTGTTGACTGCAGGAGGAATACCTGGTCTGGCACTGTTTTTTCACCCGTGGATAAATTACATTGCAGTCTTTCCCCCTCACAGCACACGAGTCCATTGAGATATATCTTCCTTTTGTTTTTGCAAATATCTTTTATGTCTTTGCTCTGTTTTTCTCTTAGTGATGCAGTCCATTTGTCTGTCAATGTGCTTCACGGTGCACAAACTTCTGGTTTACTTTCCCCAGGGATTTCTCTGTGTCAGGGTCCCAAGTCCATTCAGTCAGCAGTTTGTCCTCCTTTGAGCATATCTGCTTGCTGCAGCAAGGCAAACCACACAAATCCATCCATTTAATTTGCTCCACTACTAAGTCCTTTCTGTAATTCCTCTGTCTCCTTCTCTGCTGGGTTTGATGATTTTGCATAGTTGGTTTGCTCAAGGATCATGGGTCCTTAGGAGAAGCAGATCACATTTAGCAATTTGTAGCAATGTTATTTGTGGTCTAAGCACAGCAACTCCTACAAAACATTTTTTTTCTCTTTGGGAATTTATGAGGTTAAATTAGATTTGTGTGACAAATATGAATGATAAAAGGCCATGAGTCATTGTTCACTTGAAAGTGTGATAGATGTCAGAATTAGAATGAAATACACCTTACTTGGGACAGAAGAACTACTGTTGTTTTTCACCTGAGAGCTTGAAATATATCTCACAGAGTTCACAAAATATTCTGAGTTGGAAGGGGCTCACAAGGATCATCACGTCCAGCTCTTAAGTGAATGGCCCATATAGGGATCAAACCAACAACCTCAGTGTTATTAGCACTGTACTCTAACTAACAGAGCTATCACTTACAGATACACTTAGATTCTTGGCCTGCAGGACTTTCCAGTGCCTCTTACAGATTCCTGAGCTTACAGAGGTGGTGCTGAATTGCCTCTGTATATGTTTCCTTCTAGAAATGAAATTGCGGAGTGTTGAAAGGCAGGGTTGCTGTCAGGAAAGATCAAGAAATGGAAATGTACCTCTTTTGGGATGTGTGTCAAGGAGATCTGGAGACCCTTAACCTGAAATAGAGGATGAAGTAAGAGCAAGTGCCAGTGGCAAAGGCAAGGAAGGAAAATATACAAACTTCAGCAGGTGGGGATGAAAAGGAAAGGGAGACATGCAGAGTTTTCTGTGTTTAAATACTTGAGAGATGCTCTGAAGCTGTTGTGATAGACAGACATGTAAAAGCCAAATGATTGCATAGTTAAGAGCAGCAAAACCTTGCAGAGCAACAGGGGCACTGGAAATAAAATTAATTATAGTTGACCAATAGGTTGTGAGGTGAAGAGTCCCTCATTACCAATTTGTCAATGAATAAGAAACAAAGAAGTTCCTGAAATTAGAGGCGAAGTTGTCACAAGATGGTGGCTCTTAAATGTGGATCCTGTCAAATACCTTGGTAGTCGTTATTGTTATATTCTCGTATCAGCCAAAGATGTGCAACATAGTTTTTAGGAGACAAAGACATGGTTGTCTTAGAAATGCTTATGATTTAAATACTAAAGGAGAAAACCAGGCGGGGATGTTGAAAGTTCTGTTTGAGCACTAAAAGAGGCATACCAGTAGGACTTGGCACACTGCTGATAGGTGAATGATCCAGACAGTAGCAAGTTATATTTATGGCACTTGCAGTTGTGCATACTGGGAGGAAATAATTTTCCTAAGCGTATTGCCTAGTTTTATTAAAGATAAAGGGTATTTGTGGGGAAGGTCTGATTGCCACTGGATAACTTATTGAAAGCTTATGTCTGTAAAATGGGCATCTGATCAGAAAGTGCATGCCAGAAAGGATGCATGAAGAATGAAATGCTGGATGCTACGTGGAGCTTCGTACCACCATCAAGGAACCAACATCTGCCCTTACCTGAAAGAGTATTAGTGACCCCGTCTTAAAAATTATAATGAACCGCTTAAAGGGGTTTGGAGATAAGCCCATGAGAACAGTTAGAGACATGCAAAAATGTCTCTGCACCACAGCAGAAGTGCAGTTATTGTTTATTTATTCTACAGCTAAAGCCCCTTAGTATGCATAAGATGTTGTAGACAAATAGGACAGGTCTGTGCCTGAGGAGTTTGCCTTCTGAGCAAGACGGAGCATAGCAAAAGGAAGCAAACCAGAAGTAGTTTGTTGGTACATGTGCAGAGCAGGGAGGCGGTAGGAGGCAGAAAGAGTCATGGGACAGGAGAGGTCAGGGTCAAAGGTACCACCAGAACCCTCCCAGGTGAGGCACTTACCTTCCAGTAAGGCAGGCCTCTCTAGTGTTGCTGTGGTGAGGAAAAGCTTCTTGTTTCATCTATGAGGTGTGACTTGTCTGCTTACAACTGTAGTACTGTAGGAAACACCCTCCAGACTCTACAAATGGTTTTCACTGGCTTCTTTTTCTACATATTCAGATGCTTGCACAGCAGATCCATATTTGTGTGCATGGAAAAGCAGCTGCATTGCACAAACAGCAAAAAATTTCAATTTGAATTCAAAAGCAAATTTTGGGGGACTTGTGTTGCTATGTTTTAATATTCATGCACTCAAGATTTATTTGTACAAATGAATCTTAAGTCAAATTCTAAACATGAAAAAGGTAGTATTGCACATTTTATTGTAAACTTCATGCTAGGTTACAAACATGGTAAAAAATCGGTATCATTTGAGATGTGTAATTAGCCAGCATATCAGTAGACCTAGAAATGTTCATCATATAATCATTTTGAGTGATGAAAATCTTGAGTATTTTCTAATCCAGTTGCAGCTAATTTCAGAAGAGAAGAAAGTAATATTAATAGAATATGTTTTTTGTTGAACATTACTTGCTCGGTTCTAGCATTATGTATGCAAATCAGGTAATTTTGTACCTAATTGCCTGATTTGCATGCATAAATGTAGGTTGCACATGTGCAAATGATTTCATTCAAATTTAGTATATGCCTAATATGTAAAGTGGCTGAAAACTTGAATCTATGTATCTGAATAACTCAGAATTTTTGCTTAAATAAAAACCAAAATTTGCCACCAGGTTTGGAGGTCAGACGAAGTACATGTCCTTCTTTGGATGATTTTGCAGGTGCAGTAACCCTGGAGTTGTAAATTTTTCTAGAGAAATGAGGAATGATGTGAATGCCCAGTGAGAGAAGTAAATAAAAATGTTCCTGTTGCTTTAAATGTCACAAGAAAATCACAGAAAAATGTGACACTTGCCAAGTAGAAGAAGACACAATCACTCAAAAGAAAATGTGGCGTTGAAGTCTTAGATGATTTATCAGACAATGAAACCTAATATGAAAAGTATGAAAATACAATACTAAAATCTAAGTGCATTAAAAACTCTTTCAGGTAATATCATGGCTATGAAAGGAATTGAGCTGACAGCTCTTGTGAATGAAGTTCTGTGACTTTAGGAGAAGGAGATCCATGGGCAAATGATAGAAAAGCCTCATTTGTTCTGCCATGCCATGCATTTCACCTCTGATCTGGAAGATAAAGAGGATCCAGACTTGGAAGATTAGCAGAAAAAAAACCAACCCAGGCTCAAGAGCCTGTTTTGTTACGAGACTTTCTGAGGAGCTCCCAGTACTGGGATTGGATGCATTGTCACCAGCAGTTTTCATAATGATGTGGAAGAGCAGGAAGTGTCCCTGAGGAAGGGAACTAAAATTACCAACAGCATTTTTTACTGTGGCATCAGCTGTAGTCTAATAAACAGTGGTAGGCTGTTTTCTCCCTATTACTCAGAGCTCCTCTGCAAGCTTAATTTGCATACACATGGGTGACAACTACTGCTAAAATAAGCATGTAGAAAAATTGGAAGCAATTTAGAGGCACATATGGATTCACAGTTCCAAATTCTCATTCACACTAGTAAGAAGTGCAAGCAGGGTCAAAACAGGTATGATATATGCTTCTTCCAATGCTTCTTCATGTTGGCAAGAACTCTAAAAGATTATGGGTGTAAATTAGAATTTGGCACAAAATTCTTTTCTGTCCTTCTAAGGGCCGGTTTGTCCTAGCCCTGCTGACATGACTGTGGTACAAATGATTTCTGACCAGCATAGCTTTGCTAATAAGAATTTCTGGTATCAATGTGTTTATAATGGCAAAGACATGCCTTTCTTGGAAGAGGTTATTTTACTTGAGAGAAGGAGACAAGATGGAGTACATCTTACTTTCTGTAGGAATACAGAGCAGCAGGCATGGAGGGGAAGGTAAGGAGGGCTGCCAAGCACTTTTGTGTGGTGTATCTAGAAGCTTGTGCTCTGGGTGGGAAGCCATGTGAGAACTGGGGCCACAGCTCTTTTAGTCTCCTCACCAAGTAAGCATGTTCCATGCACAAAACATGGCTGACCTGTAGAAGCATATTTGTGGTGCTTTCACAGGTTACCTATCCCAGAGAAGTGCTCCCTAATGCAGACTTTGAGCTCATTCTTTTTGCTCCTGGGCATACAAAATGGTTTTGATTTAAATGAGAATCAAACTCACCTTTTTCCTCCTGTTCTATCAGTGGGAGAGAAAGCACTGCTTGACTAGCTGTCTTACCTCTTTGTTTGTATGATAACCTCATAAGAGCAGCACATGCAGAGGTCTGTACAAAAAAAAATAAACCCAAACCCTGGGCTGTATTCCCAGTTCACTCTCTGATTGTTTAGCTAAAGCAGAACTTCTGTTGGAGAGGTGCTCTGTTGTTTGACTAAAGACTGTTATTTCTGCTTATTATCATTTCATCATAGAGTAAAAAGACGCTTTCTATTTTCCAGTTTTTCAGTATGAGTGAAAAGCACTGCCTGATAGCCTTGGAGATTGAAGGTTTCTTTTTTTTTTTTCACAGAATGGATATAGCTTGGGTAGTATTAGCTTCCTTCTCTTAACAGCTTCTTGTTCCTCCCCAGTTTAGTGCTCAGGACTGATTCCATTCTTGATCTCTATTCTGAGTCTTGCTTTGTGTGTTTTCTGCAACTGAGGCAATTGCTGCCTGTTGCAATGCAGGATTTTGGGGTGGGCAGCAGTCCTGTGAAACTGAGTGGAAACTGCAACTCTGGCTCAGCAGCACAGAGCGTGCAGAACAGGCACCACATTTCAATGG